>NC_027754.1:2804313-2805307 GCF_000695525.1 Brassica oleracea var. oleracea | reverse complement strand
AACCTCTCTCTAATCTCTTTGAACATCAAAACACCAAATTTTATATCCATTTCTCACTTTTTTATGTCTTCTCACTAATTTATTTCTTTTTACAGGTTTTTCATTACATGATTCTCATCTTTCACTCTTTCAAAGGTAGATCTCTAAATTTTGGATATGAATTTATGTGTGTCTTTATATGTTAGATTCTAAAAAACTATAGATTCAAGATAGTGTGACTGTTTTGTTTATTTTGTAAGCATAAAATTTTCATTTTTGAAGTTTTTCGTTATTTTGAAGTCATTTGAATGTTTTTGAATTTGCAGATTTTTCCAAATCTGAGAAAATTTGAAAGACTTTTCAGAAGACTCTCAAAAAGAAGACTCTCAGAAGCCATATTAGAAAGTCTTCTAATGCATTTTATGCTAGAAGACTTCTTCATGGGAAGTCTTCAGGAAGTCTTCCGAAGTCTTCAGGAATTCTTCCGAAGTCTTCAGGAATTCTTCCGAAGTCTTCAGCCTAAAGTGGTATAAATTTTGGATATGTATTTTATGTGTTTTATATATTAGATTCTACAAAATTGTAGATCCAACCTAATGTGACTGTTTTGTTTATTATCTAAAAATTTATTTTTGAAGTCTTCTCTATTTTGAAGTCATTTGAATGCTTTTGAATATGCAGATTTTTCAGATCTAAGACAGATTTTAGAAGACTTCTGGGATAATTCTTGGAAGACTTTCGGAAGACTCTCAGAAGACTCGCGAAAGACTCTCGGAATACTTCCGGAATACTTCTTGGGAAATCTTCTAATGTATTTTATGATAGAAGACTTCCCACGAAGTCTTCGGAAAGTCTTCTGCCCAAAGTGGTACAAAGAGATGATGTAAAGTGGTGTCAAAGCTTATCTATGTTGAGAAATAATATCTAGCTGTGTAATAATTTTGTTTACGGTCTTTTTATGATTTGTATGTTTTATATTTTTGTTGTGAATTATTTTGTAAACTTTAAGAGATGT
>NC_027754.1:2800024-2804080 GCF_000695525.1 Brassica oleracea var. oleracea | reverse complement strand
TTCTCAAGAAACCTTAGTCAAATTCACAAAAGATCAAAATTGAATTTAAATGAAAGTTCAAATTTTAAATCTCATGGAAGTTAAATATCATATCTTATGAGGAAGACAACACAAACACAGAACATCAACTTAATAAAACAAAATCATCGGAGAAGACTTCTTATGAAGTCTTCTACAAGTCTTCTATGAGGAAGAATTGATGAAGACTTCTCCGTTTAGCTAGAAACATTATTAAACATCAATGTTTGTAACTTCATAATTATCACCAATTAAGTTATAAATTCAACTCAGTAATCCCAATATTGACTAATAAATATGAATTAGCAAGAAAATATTAAAAATTCATTTTAATTTTGGATAAATTTGAAGTTTAATAAAGATTTACGTAGAAGAATTCTTTTGAAATCATCTATGGAAGAGTTCAAAAGAAGTCTACTTTGTGTAGACTTCAAAAGAAGTCTTCAATTTAGGCCATTTTTGCAATTGCAAATATACAAAGGAAGACTTCTTAAGAAGTCTACTCGACAGAAGACATCTTTGGAAGTCTTCCTTTGTAAATACTGGCTTACTTTTGAAATTGAATTTTTCGAAATTCCCAGAGAAGACTTCTTTAGAATATGTTACTTTCGAATTTGACCGAAGTTAGTCAGAATTTTGAATTTTTGTAGAAGACTTCTAGAGAAGTCTACCTGGAGAATACTTCAAAAGAAGTGTTTCTCTAAGTCTTTCGAAGGTCTTCTCAATGTCAAAAGAAGTCTGCTGGGTTACTTTTGCAATTGACTATATTTGACTTTTTGAGAGAAGACTTCTTTAGAAGTCTTCCGTCGGATGACTTCTCTAGAAATCTTATCTCGCGGGCAAAGGTTTGACCAAAACCCATAATTAAACTCGAGAAGACTTCTTCGCCGAACAGATCTGAAAAATTAAATGTAGTTTGCGATTCCATACCTTGAACTCGTGAGATGACTTGCGTGGTTTCTCCAATCACCCAGAACTTCACCACAACAGCTACCTACTCGTTAATCACCAAGAATCATAAGCTTATGAACCTTACATAATTTGTAATCAAAATATTCAGTTTTTTAATGAATTTTTAGAGAAAGTGTAAGATATGTGGTTTGTAAAACTTTTATAGAAAGAGATTGATTGATTTAGAGAAGAAGAGAATGAGATCAGATTGTAGAGAGTTTAGTGAAGAATCATCATGAACTCATAAGAACGAGAGAGAGACTGACTCAAAACATTATTATATTTATTAATGAGAGAGTTTACAATATATAGGATAGGATCCAAGGGTTTTGGAGACTTAAGGATAACCAAAAGGAGGAGATCCAAGGAATAGGAGCAAAGCAATATATATGGAAGATAAACATCAGGAATGGATTAACTACGTCATAGTATGCAGTAGAAAACGCTAATCCATGCGAAGAAGCATTTTTAGCTGGGTCAACACCTGCTATCCAAACAACGGGTCTGGCTCCAGAACCGGTCCATTCCTGTGTCCGGGTCAATTTCGACTCGGGCCGTCTAAGATCGTGTCATCCCCTGCTATCCAAGCTCAATGAAGAATAAGTATTGTTGCTTCCCCTATAACCGCCGGATTTGGATAAATCCTACCGCCTCCGGGTTTTAGTAGGATATATGCCAGAACTTCCGGGATCCAAGAGGGTGAATCCCACGACCTCCATATTTCTAGAGGTTACGTTTAAGAAACTCTGGGCTTCAGGACGATATTCCTGATAATCTTCAGGACCGCGCGTCCCACAAAAGTTCTATTACCACAAAGCTGTCCTATAGATCTTGAAGGCATTTCGAACGGGTCCACATAAGCAACTGGCGTGATCTCAACAAACAGCCCACATCCAATCGACATCGAGAGTAACTCCAGAGGACAGAGTGCGATGTTGTATTAAGTCAATAAAGACTCTGGGTTCGAGACTGCAAAACAAATATTCAATTCCAGGTGCAATATCTATAGATCCTCCCGTGTCAGAGCACTAATTCCTCAAAACCTCCTGGTTCCCAAGAACAAATATACAGATCCAACAGAATCAGAACATGAAGCCCTTAAGAGCCTTAGATTCCAGAGAAGAATCATTAGGGACTACAAGTTCCTACACGATGTACATCGATACCTCAGGGTAGTATGACAAATAATCGGCCTCCACACCTCAACAAAGGGTCTCGTTCCTCCCGAAGAAGGAATGAAAAAAATCGCGGTCTTCACTCGACTACTACCTAGTACAGAACTTTTTCATCCTAGAGTCAGGGCGTATGTTCTTCAGAAGATCATTCTCCAGCCGATATCCAATCATTGGGGCACATAAGCAAGAAGTAAATCAATAATTTGTTTCCTTGCCCCAGTCATGTGCCATTCGGATCCCGGAAATATGTGGCTATGCGCCACCAAGCTCCTGCGCCAGGAAGACATATCTCGCTTATCACTGCAATGCGAATCCGAGATCAAGAATTCCAACTTCCGAGCGGGGCAACATATCACTACAGCAGATTTCAACAGATACAAGTGATCTTCACCACCCGAACCTAGGACTCTTGCCATCCATCGACATGCAAGGCCAGGATCCTAAATCTCCCTAGGTCAATCGACCTAAACAAGCCACAAGTCTGGGAATATCCATTAAACCCAGAAAAGGAGACTTTAGAGCGACGTCCTGTTCACGCCAAGCCCAAGGGACATGCCACCGACAAGCCGATGTTGATGCCCACTGAAGCATCGAACGTTTCTCAATCAGTTCTCACGCCAACCAGAGAGAACTACTTCAGGCCACGAGCCCCATTAATAAGTCTTGACATCCAATGGAATGCACCCAAGGTCCTGAATTTCGCCGGGTCATCTCTAAGCAGGTCTAGTACCTGGAAACGTCTACTAGACCGCGGTCTATCCCGGGGAAATTTGTTCTCCTCCAGGTCCGAACACGGTCAAGACCTAAGAAGAACCTGGGAAAGAAGGATTACTAGAGCAATGTCCTGCCCAGGGGAAGCCTACTGAGAATGAGCAACTCCAGTTGACTTGAGTGCACACGTTATTCCCCAAGTTCGAGGACGAAATCGAGAAATAAGGGGCAAACTGGTTGGGAAAAATCATCCAGGCCTCGGGCAGGACATTGGCCTCCAGGTTCCTGTTGAGAAAAGCTCCGGCTCCGACCCTAGCATCCATCCCTGCCTCCAGATCAATAAAAGGGATTACTAGAACCTATGATCTTGAGCATAAGTGGAAAACCCACACATATGATGCATGGAAAATATTTGACAATCGCAGGAATGGTCTAGCACAAGCCATAGTATGCGGTCAAATTTAGTACTCTTGCTAGAGAGCATACTCCCATGCGGGTACGAAGTACATATAATGCAAAATACTGCCTGAGGAGCTTACACGCTTACTCTCAGGCAGGGAGCATATTACATATTGTTAGGGGATTTTTGTGTAGGATCTTTGTGAGTACCACAGAACGATGGACAAGACTAGTATTTGTATTGATTTGCAAGTAAGAAAGTAGAAAGAGACGTTGTATTAGATCAAAAAGCTGGAACTACAACAATTTTGAGTAAGAACCCTAGTTCTAGCTGCCTAGCTCTAATCTCTAAAACTCAAAGTATCAATCCCTTGCTTTAGGCTTTAGGTTCCCTTTATATAGTCTTCTTAAGGCGGGCCTTAGTCGGTTGGAGTAGGTTAAACTCTTCCATATTCGGAAATATGGAAGGTTCTCCTTATCTGAAGTTTTACTTTTCCTGGGGGAAGGGGGCGGTCCCTGGGACTGGACGCGGAGTACTTTTTAGCGGGGAACCGGGGTATCTCTTAGCGGGGACTCAGAACTGGGGTCTGGAGGAATGCAATACCTGAGTATTTTTCCCCAATAGTTTGCCCCTTATTGCTCGATTTCGTCATCGAACTCGGGGAATAACCTGTGCACTCAAGTCAACCGGAGTTGTTCATTCTCAGCAGGCTTCCCATAGGCAAGACATAGCTCCAGTAATCATGTGATCCCGAGTTCCACTCAGGCTGGAACCACACTCTGAACCCGGGGCAGGATCGGT
>NC_027754.1:2786695-2799924 GCF_000695525.1 Brassica oleracea var. oleracea | reverse complement strand
AACATGAGGAGTAAGTATGCGATTCATCCTTCAGTGGCGATGAGGAGTCCGACTGAGTTCGAACGCGCTCCAGATGGGGGAGCGGGTGAGGTAGCTATCTATGAGGCATATCTGGAAGTAGGCTTCCCGGGCGTTATCCCTTCTCTTATAGGCGAAGTATCATCTTTCTTCGGTTTCTGTCCTTCTCAACTTACTCCTCTAACATGGAGGACTTCAATGGCCATCCAAGTGCTTGGGGGAACTCCACGGATTTTCTGTCGGGGTGCATTAGACTTTATACTCTTATTACTTTGCTCCTCTGATGAATAAAATCGAGGTTCTATCACCTTCGATCCCGTGATGTCACCCCTCTGGTCGAAGAACTCTCGAGGGGTGTCAGGGGCAATTACTCCTTCGGGGATGGTTGGAACAGCCGGTATGTGTTCGTGAAGATCCAGGAGCCGGTTGGTTAAAGTCCTCCATGTTAGAGGAGTAAGTTGAGAAGGACAGAAACCGAAGAAAGATGACACTTCGCCTATGAGAGAAGGGATAACGCCCCGGAAGCCTGCTTCCAGATATGCCTTATAGACAGCCACCTCACCCGCGATGGCCGCCGATGCCAACAGACAAGCCAAACACTGCGACCAGTGTCAGAGGCACACTCCAGTTTCCAAGCTCCTTCCGGAGAACCTCAAATCGATAAGCTCATTGTGGCCCTTCAGAAAGTGGGGCATGGACATAGTAGGGAAATTCCCTATGGCGTCGGGGCAGAAGGTCTTCCTTATGGTAGTCACTGACTACTTCTCCAAGTGGGTCGAAGAAGAAGCACTCAACCGGATAACAGACCTCCAGATCCGCAAATTCCTGTGGACAGTAATCACTCGCTTCGGGGTCCTCCACGAGATCGTCACCGACAATGGACCCCGGTTCACGAGCCACAAATTCAAGGAATTCTGCAAGAACTGATGCATAAAGCTCACCTTCGCCACACCCCGACACCCCCAGTCTAACGGACAAGCCGAGTCCACGAACAAAATCGTGGTCAACTTGATTAAAAATCGACTGAAGGGCTCTCACGGTAAGTGAACGAAAGAACTACACAGAGTCCTCTGGGCCTACCGGACCACTCCAAAAACAGCAACAGGGGAAACTCCCTACTCGCTGGTCTACGGCTCTAAAGCCATAATACCCACGGAGATGCACGTGACAACAACAGTCTCAGGAGGATAACAATGAGCTGATGGCGCTCAGCCTCGACATGCTCTATGAAAGAAGAGAGGCTGCTCGGCTAAGAAACTGGTCCTACCAGCAAGACGTCGCCAGGACATGCAACAAAAAATGTCAGAACCAGGACCATCCAGAAAGGGGATTGTGTTCTACGACGAGCAGAAAAAACAACGGGGAAACTCACCCCCGGGTGGGAAGGACCCTATAAGGTCATCGAGGTGTGGAGAGCATGCGCCTACAGGCTGCAAAATAACAAAGGTAAAATACAACCCAATTGCTGGAACGCCGTGCACCTCAAAGCCTATCATTTTTAGTACGGTCCCCGGACCATGATTTCTATACTAATATATACTATTTAAGCATTATGGTTTCCTACTCCTATGTATGATAAACGTCTCCAGACAAAGCTTATAATAAAATAGTTCCGAATATAAAGGAAGAGGGGAAATCATTATACTTAAAGGGGCATACGAGCAAGATCAGGTCTCCAGAGACCTCTGATCCTGGCCAACCCTTGCAAAAAGTGGCACACCTACAAAATCAAAACAGGAATGAGTATGTGCAAGCCTGAGTATGCTGTCGAAACTACCTAAAACCCATGTGAGCATACGGCGCATTGGGGTCCGTAGAGTACCAATGTGAAAAGTACCTGTATTAAAACGCTATGAGCTACACAATACAGGGAACACATGGTATATTTATTGCAAAGGTATTGTGAAATACAGGGATCAATCAAAATCCTGCTTCTCCAGACGTGGAAAGCAGTGAAGCCTGGCACTTTGGTTATAACACCCACACCAGCACTGTAGAAACCTGTTAAAAAAAAAGAGAGAATGGTCGAGTATCTTTGTGGTGGTCGAGTCGCGGGTGATAAGGATCGATCAGAAATGTTGAAGAACGAGGTGGTTGAACAATTGATTGTGAGTAAACTATGAGTCAAATAAGCTGCTCGACCATAGTTAGAAGATGTCTAAGATTGATCAGACGGACATTTTGGAAGCATCACATTTTTGGAAGCACGACGTTTTAGAAGCTCGGCGGTTAAGCATGATGTTTCTTAACCACAAAATAATCCTCAAAACTTCGTATCGGTAATATATTATGTTGGAAACTTAATACGTTGGAAGCATGCCGGGAATTAAGCAGGATGGGAAGCAAGCATGACGGGATAGTAGCACGACCGGAAAACCCAAAATTGGACGAAAACTCTAATTTCGGTATTATGAATTTTTCGAGGAAGCCGGAGGATTGAAAAATATTTACCGCCAAGGTCAGAGTTCAGATTGGACTTTATTAAAAATATTTAGCTCATCAGGACGGGAGCATAAAAATCTTCGGGGTTAATCGTGGATCAAAAATTTACCGGAAGGACCGAAATCAGGCCAATGGACCGAGAAGCTCGAGGTGGCTCGTTGCATGGGTTCAAAACGTGGTGTCAACCATATAACAAGCTGAGTTTCTACAGAAGGTTGAGGTGTCGTCGTGCATGGAAGCAGTACATGCAGTCTCACATGTAGAAGCACGAGGTGGATCGACCAAGCACGAGGTGTCTCCGCGCATGCAACCGAAGCATGTTGATCGACATCTGTGAGATGGTGTGTCGCCTTGCATGAGTTCCAGTCATGCAGCCCGACATCTGGGAGGAGTGGTGGCGTCCTGCATGTGTCCTGGCCATGCTAAAAGACATGTGGAGCACGAGGTGCCGCCGCGCATGCGTCCGGAGCCATGCGAAGCGACACACGGGCTGCCACCAACCTGAAGCTGATTGGTTGCTGTATTCTATAAATAGGGACGACCTCCCTTCAGTTTCAACACATCCATACCTGTACAAACCAAGTTAAAAACGTAAGAGAAAAGTAGAAAAAGAAAGCATGTGATTCCGAGCTATTTCGAGAGTTTTAGAGAGTTTTCGAGGTCAGTTCTCTACTGATTTTGAGTCAGCACCTAGGGAAGGTTCTGTCCAACTGAAGATCAATCAAGGTAAGATCAGTTCAGATGGGAAGTTAACGTGGCTAAAGAGAGATAGAGAAAGTGGTCGATGTAGAGTATGGTCGATTCTGAAAGCCGATCCTCCACCGAGATGGCCGGTTCCATCCAATCGACGATTCTTTACGATTGTGACGCGGAAGCTCTGTCCAAATCAATCCGTCCAGGCCAGTCAATTTCTTTGATGATCAAGTGAAGGTGCTGTCCAAAGTTAGTTCAGATCCACGGGTTCAGATCAGTCGAAGTTCTGCTCGATGCCCCGCCGGGAAGTCCGAAGAACTGTCCAGAAGCTAAAGGAGGTTCTGTTCGAGTCCAGATCAGTCTGTACAGGCCTGTCAGTTTCTACATGATCAAGCCGAGGGTCAGTCCAAGTCAAGATCAGTCAAGACGTTCATCTTGGGTTTTTGCCAAGTCCTCTCCGATCAACCATCTGCTTCTCGCCTAAAACACAGTGAGTTTGTTTTGTGTGAATTTCAATTGGAATTGAGGGTAGATCGAGTCGCATATAGATTAGTATGATCATGCTATTGAATGGTAGAGTCTTTAGGGTTATTTTATTTATGGAACTGGACTCAGTTTAGCACGGGCTAAGCTGAGGTGAAAGGAATTAAGACTGAGTTCATAATATTATTGCGTGTTGATATGGTTGAGTGCTGGTTCCCGTTATCATTAAAGATCGTTTCATAGCAGGAGGCTGACTATCTGGGTAACGGTTTGATTGAGTTGTTTAGTATTGATATTATTGTTTAGTTGTTGGTGTTAGTGGTCTTAGGCCATATAGGCCGGATTACTGGTACTATTAGCTTGTGTTGTAGAGTTGAGAGTCTAGTTAGGATCTGGAACTTCAACTTTAGGTTAGGTTCTAGATTGTGTTTGCGTTGTGTGAGTTGCCGACAGTATGTGCGTAACCCGCCCATACTAGGCTTTTTTAGGGGTGATTAGTGTTTCCTCGGCTTTGTACCCAGCGGGTTCAAGGAAATCCCTTATTCTCTGGATAGGGAAGACTCAGACGAATGGGGTCATCTCCTATGGCTGAGTATTACACGACGGTGTAATGTGGCAGTGACCCGAAGGACTGTGGGCTGTCGCGCAGTGACCCGAAGGACTGTGGGCCGCAGTCGGTTGAAAGTTCCTTCTTCTGGCCTTTGTGGTAGGGAGATAGGATATTGCCGATAGAGAGGAGGAACACGAAGTCACCAGGGCCCAGGTTAGAGTGCTGTGTTAGAATGTCATAGAGGGTTATGGAACCCTTGAGTAAGTGTAGCACCGGTATACAGTGTTACGAGTTAGATCGAGTCATAGATGCTCATAGTCTTATTATTGTGATTGTGGTTGATTGATTTGCTTGCAGGTTTCTGACATTAAGTCGTAATTCTGGCTCAGGTATCGGATTAGGCTTAGTGTGTATTTCGTTAGTGTAGGCTTGACGTTTGCCTGTATGTGTTTGAGTGATTGCTTGTGAAGGGTGGTGGATATTAAAGCTATGTGGTATCATTGGTTGATGTTCTTGTTTGATTGTTGGTCGACCGGTTAATGATACTTGTATAGTCTATGTGTCTAACACTACATGAGTACGGAACTCAGGCGTATACATGATTAACTAGGGATTGGCTGTTGACTTGTTTTAATGTAGGTTCCCGTTACTTGAAGCTAGATCATTGCAAGAGGCCAAGTCTAACTTAGTAACGGTTTGCATAGCCTTAGCATTTATTGAATGCTAGGGCTAGATGGATTGTTATTTTGGGTTTTCTGGGTTAGAGTCTAGGTTGCGGGTAGAGGCCCTAGCTCACGGAGTAGCATTAAGTTACTCATCCAACTCTGTTGTCCTTTTTGCAGGTTGCTTTAGGTAAGGATGATCAGATAGCTTGGTGCTGGACGTTAGGACCGCCGGAGTAGATTTCATGCCTTTTGTAAATGGTATTGTGTTATGGGTTTCGTTGGCTCGATTTGGCATTAGGCCGGGCCCAGTCTTGAATTATTCTCTGTATTAATATTTCCTAAATCAATAAAGTAATTGTTTTATATGCGCTTCATGAGTACTCTAATATTTGACTACTAGTCCGGTCTAACACAACATTAGGTTGTGGTACGGGTTGAAAAGCCTTAGGCCTTGATCTAACGGAAAACTCTAACTCTTGGTATTTGTTGCAAAGCCTTCGGCGTTGACTTAGCGGGACGAGTTAGTGGATAAACTGGTCTAGGTCATGGAGTAAATTTTGTGACTCTGACCGGTTCGTCCCTAACCTATAACGTAGTGCTTCCGGACCATGGTGTTGGGTTGGACGGTCAGTAATGTTCTTGTTTGATTGTTGGCTGGCCGGTTGGCTCATTCATCTCCAACTCTGGGTGTGGGACGGTCGATCGGTCATGTTCTTGTTTGATTGTTGGCTGGTTGATCGACCATATGTCTAGGACGGTTCGGGGGTGTTACAAGCACCCTTTAAGCCTGTTAGTGACTTCCTGCAGAAGTAGAATACATCATAGGAACTCGATAGTTGCTAGCTTCCGAGCGGAAGAATGCAAAATCCAAACAGATACCGGTAGTAGCCTTGCCTAGGAAGGCGGAGTACGGTCCCTGCAAAAAGCAAAATATTCCGGGTTCCCAAGGAACTCCGTGTCCTTATGCAAGCCCCCGATATAAAGAGGAAACCCAAGGTTCCCCATACGATTTTGGGTCCTATGTATAGAATCTGAGGAAGAACCTTCGGGTTCCCTTATAGCCTCCGGGTTCCGATCAAAGATCTCAGGATATAAGGAAGAACCTCCGGGTTCCTATATGGCCTCAGGTCCAAAGATGAAATCAAAAAGAAGCTAGAACCCGTGTGCAGCCTAGGGCGCATCAGGGTTATCACATCCCTAAGAACCTTCGGGTTCCCATGCGACCTCAGCGTCCAAATACAAACACCAGGGTCCTGATACGATCTCCGATCTAAAGGAAAACCCTGTGCTCTTACACGACCTCAGGGTCTGATCACGATCTCGAAAACCTCCGAGTTCGTACTATGATCTCTGAATCTATCAAAGGATCTGCGGGTTTCTATACCGCCCCCGGGCTCCAGTCATGATCCCAGGATCTAGAGAAGGACCTCAGGGTCCCAAATAAGACCTCATGGTCTAGAGGAACCTCCGGGTCCCGAATACGATCTCAGGATCAAAGGAGAACCTATGGGCTCCTCCACGACCTCTGGGTCCCTAGACGACCCCCAGGTCCTTACGCAACCTCCGGTTACCTATTTTGACCCCAACATTGATGATGCACTGGAGCCTATGCTAGTTGATCAGACTTCTGAGAGGAGAACCTTGAGGAGAAGAAAGGAAAAGGTCCCTAAGCATCTCAAAAGAGGAGTCAGTGAATAGGAGATGGATAGCTTCACGAAGAGAGTTCTCAGGATTCCCTTAGACAAGCCATTTGAGGAGGCTTATTTTACCCACAAGTTGTGGATGTTCTTCTGGGAGACCAAGGAAACTGAGCAAGACATTCATCGGATCTTCTATCAGATCAGAGAGAAGATGAAGCAGAGGATAACAATGAAGAAGAAGAGTGATCCTGAGAAGTTTGCAGTGCCATGTTTAGTTAATGGCATTAAGTTTCCATGCGCTGTGTTACACAGGTTCATCAGTCAGCATACTACCCAAGGTAATGGCAGAACATCTGGGTCTGAAGATCGAGCCTTCGGAGGATTTATCCACTTTTGTGGACCATTCTACGAGAACTCAAAGGAATCATCAGAGATTTTGAGGTGCAGATTGGCAATGCACTAGTTCCAGTTGACTTCCATGTCCTGGAAAAAAGCAGAACAAGAATCATTCTCTACTACTTGGGAGAGCCTTCATGGCCACTGTAGGACCAGTTTGCAACATGCAGACCAATCAGTTGTATCTAACACTGATAAATCATGATGTCTACTACTATCCAGTCAGAGTTGTGAAGGCACAGAGGTCCAACGCTGGAATTAACACCCGATATCTAACACTCATGAACAAGAAGTCATCTGTCATCCATGGTCCACAAAAGTGAATGAATACGGTGTTAGATATCCGGTGTTAACTCCAGCGTTGGACCTCTGTGCCTTCACAATTCTGACTGGATAGTAGTAGACATCAGGATTTATCAGTGTTAGATACAACTGATTGGTCTGCATGTTGCAAACTGGTCCTACAATGGCCATGAAGGCTCTCCCAAGTAGTAGAGAATGATTCTTGTTCTGCTTGTTTTCCAGGACATGGAAGTCAACTTGAACTAGTGCATTGCCAATCTGCACCTCAAGATCTCTGATGATTCCTAATGAGTTCTTCGTAGAATGGTCCACAAAAATGAATGAATCCTCCGAAGGCTCGATCTTCAGACCCAGATGGTCTGCCATTACCTTGGGTAGTTTGCTGACTTATGAACCTGTGTAACACAGTGCATGGAAACTTAATGCCATTAACTAAACATGGCACTGCAAACTTCCCATGATCACTCTTCTTCTTCATTGTAATCCTCTGCTTCATCTTCTCTCTGATCTGATAGAAGATCCGATGTATGTCTTGCTCAGTTTCCTTGGTCTCCCTGAAGAACATCCACAACCTGTGGGTAAAGTAAGCCTCCTTAAATGGCTTGTCTAAGGGAATCCTGAGAACTCTCTTCGTGAAGCTATCCATCTCCTATTCACTGACTCCTCTTTTGAGATGCTTAGGGACCTTTTCCTTTCTTCTCCTCAAGGTTCTCCTCTCAGAAGTCTGATCAACTAGCATAGGCTCCAGTGCATTATCAATGTCGGGGTCAAAATCGGTAAGGACCAAATCAGTGTCGAAAATATCTAGAGAAACCTTTCTAAAAATAAAATAAGAATGCGAAAAACCAAAACTTTGTGTTCTTACAATTATTACACGACAAGTTCTTCACAAGGGATCAATCAAACCATCAAACGAACAATTCCCGAGCGTCGGAACAGCTGATAGACTATGGATTTGACCCATTTTCATCCATAGTTTATAGGTGTTTTTACTAATAATTATTATATTATATAGTCTATTTATTATATTAATAAGATCAGAAGTGTTTTGGAGATAAGTGATGATTTTGGAGCATTTTGGAGATATTTGGAGTAAGCACCCGAGATGACCATCGAGCTCGACCATCGGTTGATATTAGAGAGGAATAATCGATCGATACTCACATCAGTGTATCGATCGACAGCGAAGCGCGCAGAAAGCCCTTTTGGTCACAGCTGACTTGAAGCCCAAGTCTTCACCATTTTACAAGATTACCCCTGACGAGTTTTACCCTAATTATATAGGTTTTGCCGCCATGTTAGAGGCAAAGTGTCCTTTTCTAGTTTTATTATTTTCACAACAAAGGTTTTTAGGATTTTGATAGATTGGAGAGAAGATCCAAAGTTATAATTTGTGATTGGAACTCCATTAATATCTATTTACTATTCTAATGAAGTTTTTATACTTAACTGCTGTTATGAATTGCTTAGCCATGTCTGAGTAGTTCCATTGTTAGATTTTAGGGTTTAAATAGGTTAGGAGGGATTAGCCCCAACTATAGATTGCTGAGTTGTGATAATCATCTTTAGGATTGTTCATTAATGTCTGCGTCTAGATTAGCTACCTAGAACCTGCCCTTGGATTGATTGATAGAAGCGAGAGCTTTATTCTCATGCTGAAAACATTCTAATAGAACTATGTTTCTTGCTATGAGCAACGCGAGAGCTGATCTAGTGAGCTTAGTAAGCTATTATTCAACTCATGCATAAAGCTTGACTAGAGCGCGTCGATCGATATCACACTTGAATAATCGATCGACGGAGCAAAAGGTGTATCGATCGCTATCACTATAGGATTATCGATCGACAATTTCTATTGATCAAAATACGACAGTTGAGATCAATAGATCTAGTTAATAGACAAGTCCAAACATTGCGAATGCTGATGGACTTGTTGACTAAGTAGTTGAGCTTTACATTATCATGCATGCAACTCATTAGGCATCTGTAGGATTATAATCCCAAGTTTCCTGAATAAAACCCCTAAGTCTAACTATTTCCTTTTTGAGCACCAAAACCTCAAACCAGCTATTGAACAAATACTTGTTCAATATAACACTGCAAATTTATATTTAAAAACTCTAAAACCATCTTGCTTAACCAATCATATTAGATTTCCTAGGTTCTCTAGCTCCCTGTGAATTCGATCTCTAAGTACTACAACTCGACCTCTTATTTGAGAGAGTATAAATCACTACTTAGGGTAATTTGAGTGGTATCAACAGCCGAACCAACACCGTCCGAACATCATAGAAGTTGGATTAACCGAAGGCCAACTCGCCGTTGGGCGAGTTGGATGATCCGTCTCCAACTCGCCCAGCGGCGAGTTTGATGATCCGTCTCCAACTCGCCCAGCTGCGAGTTGGATCAGTCTTGCCTAGCTTCGCTTTCATCGAGTTGGATCAATCCAGTACCATACATTCCCGTCTCCGGAACTCCGCCCTTCGGGTGTGGGAACCAAAATTCGCATTGTCGATTTCCGTCAAAATAAGGAAAGTCAAGAAACCCTAACTTTCCAAGAGGTCCCATATTCTCTGCGAGAACCAACGACAAGTGACCAAATAAATGCGGAAAATATGTAAAGACAATAAACAAGTTTAGAAAAAGTTGATCTTTAGTTCGAATCCGCGTAAGAGCGTTGTGATCATTACAAAAGATGATAAAAGCTTTGGCCGCAAGAGCTATCAGCGAGTTACATAGTTTTAGCACCCTAAAGCCTCAAACCTAGTTGAGTCGCAGCTCGATAACAAGAGACGAAAAAGACACAGAAAAAGGTTTTGATTTGATTTCAGACTGAACCTTATGAAAGGCTGTGTACGTGATAGACCATGGATTTGACCCACTTTCACCCATGGTTTGTAGGTGTTTTTACTACTAATTATTATATTATAGAGTCTATTTATTATATTTATAAGATCATGAGTTATTTGGAGATAAGTGATGATTTTGGATCATTTTGGAGATATTTGGAGCAAGCAACCGAGATGACCATCAAGCTCGACCATCGGTTGATATTGAGGAAAAAATATCGATCGATGTTCACATCAGAATATCGATCGACAGCGAAGCGCGCAGAAAGCCCGTTTGGTCACAGCCGACGTGAAGCCCAACTCTTCACCAATTTACAAGATTACCCCTGAGACACACAAGGTCCAGTCCAAACATCAGAGTGCACAAGATCAAAACAATTCTCATAAATAGTCATTGATTTAGGAAAAACAGATTTCTGATGTTTACCAAGAATACAAGCCTCGCAACTTTCATTCTTAAAAAAATAGATTAGGTAACATCAAACCTAAGGCGCGAGAATGAGGATGACCTAATCTAGCATGCCATAACACCTCACTAGCTAAAACAGAAGCAAAATTAAAAGCACACGATAAATCTGAAACTTTGGTGTCTTCAAGAAAATATAGCTCTCCCTTGCTCACACCTTTTCCCAGCATCTTACTGGTCTTAATATCCTGAAAGCAAACATCATTAGGACTAAAAATAACATTGCAATTTAAATCATTAGTTGCTCTCTTAACAAATAATCAATTGGATGTGAAAGTAGGTATATAAAGAGCTTAAGACTTCTTATCAAACAATTTCAGGTTTCCTACTCCTTCAATTGGAATTCTACCACCATTAGCAATCACTAATCAGTCTAGCATCCCTAATCATATGATGAGAAGCTCCTGAATCAATGATCAAAGGTCCTGTAGTATGAGATGTACTATGAATAGAATTTAAAGCATTGACACTTATGTTACCAGAGTTTGCATTGATTGCCTTGACAAGGGCTTCAATGTCTGACTTGCGGATGAAATTATCATCACGAGATGGCTGAGACATGGCGTGGGATGTGGATCTACCAGTGTTGGGTGGTTGAGATCATGGCTCTCCCATCTACTCCCATGCGCATGAAGCTTGGTACTAAGGTCTATTGAGCTCTTGGTTCATGTGCTCTGGTCTGATTGTATCTGTTGGTTGAAGATGGTCTGAGGTGAGGATGGAGGATCCAGCAATTTGTTTTGGAGTGGCCTAGCTTCTTGCAGTGCTCACAAGTTATAAACTTGTCTCCTCCTCCTCTTGGTTTGAAGTGTGCTTTGTTGACTGAAGCACTCTTCACCTTCTCAGCCTTGTTTACCATAGACAGCTCCCCTTTTCCACCAAAAAGACCATCTGAGCCTAGCTCCTTTTGAAGTTGAGCACACACATCATCATAGCTTGGAAGCTCCTTAGCTCTCAACATGTGTTTAAGTACATCATTGAAGCTTGGGTTGAGTGTGAGAAGCAATCCAAAGACCTTGTCTTGTTCACGCCTCTCTTTTGGTGTACTAAGATCAGTGGTGCTTGGCCTCAGCATCTCAAGTTCAGACCACAGCTGGCTGTACTTCCCAAGGTGCTTGGTGAAGTCCATCTCTTCTTGCTGCAAGTTGTTGATTGCCCTCTTAACCTCAAAGATTCTGGTGAGATTTGAACTGTTGCCATACACCTTGTGTAAGGTATCCCATAACTTCTTTGCAGTCTCACAGTGTGAGTAAGACTCCATGATAGGAGTATTAAGTGAGCCTTGGAAGATAGATAGCACCATGAGATCCTCCTGGCCCCATTTGCCTTCATCTACCACTACAATCTCCTTGCCATCTTCTCCTTGGGTGATTTGTCTTGGCGCCTCACTGGTGGTGATGTGCTCCCATAAACCTCTTCCCCCAAGAGCTGTCCTGGCCAATCTCGACCAGGTAATGTAGTTAGGACCCTTCAGGGTGACTGGAATCATTACTGGCTTGTGCCGCTCCATCTCCTCTCAAGAACACAAATTTATTATCTACTGGATAAAAGAAATCTGAAGAGAAAATTGAGAAATTAAACCGGTGAATCACTAGAGAATGAGTATCAGAGTAAGATTGCGGAAGAGAAATAGGTACTCAAGAGCTTAAAGGCTCTGATACCTTGTAAGAAATTGAAGAATAGAGTGAAGAACAAGAGAGAGAGAAAGAGTAAAGAAGGCTTTCTTATTTCCTTAGATCTGAAAAATGTCATTACAATTGGTTATCAGAAGACAAAAGCAAAATAGAATATGCTTACTCTAGTAGCCAAACACCCTTGGCTTACTAGGGAAGCCAAAATATAATATCAGTTTGCTTTTACTGTAGCTCCACGGGTACTATTCATTCTAGCATGTCTTGCTTGATTTCCTTTGGCAAGTCTTGCCAGATAAAGACTTCTTACTCTAGTAGTTCTTCATGTCAATAAATGGGATGTAGAAATGATCCGACTGGTACTTCCTTTTGAGGAACACGGGATCAGAATGATCAAACCCAGCCGCACTGGAGCACTACAAGAAAACAGCGACATACTGAGGGAAAAAATCGTTGGTATATCGTCGGAATAACGTTATTCCGACGACATACCGACGAAACAAGTCCTCGGAAATAACTCCTCGGAAATTCATTTTTCCTTGGAAATCACTGGGAATTTTCCGACGGAATTACGAGGAAACAAATTTCCGAGGAAATTCCGAGGACCACCTGTTCGTCGGAAAGCTCCTCGGAATATACCGAGGGAGAACTTCCTCGGGATATTTCGATGGAATTTCCAATGGTCCAATCCTCGGAAGTTCCGACGAAATTTTCCTCGGAATTTTCTTCGGTATATTCCGAGGGACCCCGTTCCTCGTAATTTAAAAAAAAATTAATTTTTTTAAAAAATAAAATTTTTGAAATTTAAATTCGAAAATATAAAATTAAAATTAAAATTGAAATCATATTAGTTAATAATCAAAGTTTCACAAATAAAAATAAAACATTCCGACTTTTGGGAAAAAAAAAACTACGGGTCTGGCACGTCCGGGAACACCTCGTTCGGGTACATCCTCTGCATCATCTCCATCATTTGCTGGTTCAGCCTCCTCTGTGCCTCATAGCCCGCCTGTTGAGCCGCCATCTGGGTCTCCAACAAAGATATGCGATCATCCTTGTCCTTCAACTGAGCCGTAAGTACTTCTGGATCAAC
>NC_027754.1:2785373-2786056 GCF_000695525.1 Brassica oleracea var. oleracea | reverse complement strand
GGTTGAACCTAATAAAAAGAACAAACGCTTAATAATGAATCAAATTTTAATGAAAAAAAAATATGTTTAATTACCATGTTTGACCCCGTCCATGTGGACACGGAGTGAGATAGGGAAGATGATCACGACCGGGCTGTCGAACCAACTCCGCAACACTCATCACGCCCGGAGGACCCGGAGGAGCAGGAGCGGGTGCAGCAGCGGGAGCGAGAGGAGCAGGAACGGGTGCAGCAGAGGGAGAAGTATAGTAGGAACTGTGGGGCGAAGGAGAATCCTGAAAGTGACTGGAATCCCGAGACTGGCTCACCGTACCACCACGACCACGACGCTGTCGAGGCCGGGTCTGATCATCATGCGACCTGTAAATTATAAAAAAAATATTTAATAAATATAGAAATATATAAATTTAATTTTTTTTAAAAAAAAAAATCTCAAATAATAATTTTTAATCACAAAAAAAGTTTTATAGACATTAAAAATGTTTAATAAATATATAAAAATAGTTCTAATAAACAAAAAATAGTTTTAATAAATAAACAATAGTTTAATAATTAAAAAAATAGTTTTAATAATATTAAAAATGTTTAATAAATATAGAAATTTATATAATATAAATATAAAAAAATTATTTTTTTTTTTAAATCCCAAATAATAGTTTTTTAATCACAGAAAAGTTTTATAGA
>NC_027754.1:2785177-2785284 GCF_000695525.1 Brassica oleracea var. oleracea | reverse complement strand
TTTAATAATATTAAAAATGTTTAATAAATATAGAAATTTATATTATATATATAAAAAATTAATTTTTTTTTAAATCCCAAATAATAGTTTTTAATCACAGAAAAAGA
>NC_027754.1:2784635-2784866 GCF_000695525.1 Brassica oleracea var. oleracea | reverse complement strand
GTAAGAGAAAGGGGAGATCGCCGGAGAAGAGGTCGGAGAGAAGGGGTTAATCGCCGGAGAAGAGGGAGAGGAGGCGCATAGGAAGAAGAGAGAAATGGGGAAGAAGAAGCGGCTCGTGGTTATAAAACCTAGGGTCCGACAGATACTATCCGTCGGAATTCCGTCGGAATTCCAATTTCAATTTTCGCAAAATATTTGCCCGGTTAAATGAAAATATTCCGACGAAATTCC
>NC_027754.1:2776360-2784602 GCF_000695525.1 Brassica oleracea var. oleracea | reverse complement strand
GTTGTGGGGATTTCGTTCATACAATCGGAAAAGTGTTTATTATAGGGTAAGGAACAAATGTTTGACTTCATAATCAGTCTAAGACACTTAATAAGGGTTATATAAGTGTTATTCCAACCGCAAAACGTTGTTTTCGGTTTAAAAACCTTACTGCGCTCCTGCTCAGTAAGTCGACGGTCCTTTGGTTTTCCGCTAAGTCGTCCAACGTCTGTGAAAATGTCTGGAACCGTAACATGATATGTTGCCCGTTCGCCTCTATCATCATGCCGAGCAGGTCTTCTGTTTTTGGTCTGAACTTCTGCTGGAAAGTAGTACTCGGCAAAGTTTGAAGTTTCTTCATTGATCATCTGTGCGACTATAGAACCTTCCACCCTACTTAAATTTTTCACCATCTTCTTCAAATGGAACATATACCGCTCATACAGATACATCCATCTATACTGCACAGGACCACCAAGTTCCAATTCTCTTGCCAGGTGAATAACAAGATGCTCCATAACATCAAAAAATGAGGGAGGAAATATCTTCTCAAGGTTGCACTGAATCACGGCTATGTTAGTCTTCAAATTTTCAATACCTTCAAGAGTCACTGATCTCGTGCATAAATCGCGGAAGAAACCACTTATCCCTGCAATTGCTTCATGAACATTTTGTGGTAATAGTTCCTTGAAGGCGAACGGAAGGAGGCGCTGCATCATTACATGGCAATCGTGGTTTTTCAAGCCAGTAAACTTTCCTTCCTTTCTGTCGATACAGTTACGCAAATTTGATGCGTAACCGTCTGGAAATTCCACATCGTTTGAAATCCAATCAAAGAACGCATCTTTTCCCTCTGCATCAAGTCGGTATATGGGAAAAGGAGCCCTACCATTTTCATCAACATGAAGTTCTGAACGAGCACATATATCGACTAAATCCAGTCTTGACTTCAAATTATCCTTTGTTTTACCTTGAACATTAAGGATCGTGTTCATGAGATTGTCAAAAAAGTTCTTCTCAATATGCATGACATCTAAATTATGCCTTAGCAGATGATCCTCCCAGTATGGCAGATCCCAGAAAATACTTTTTTTGTGCCAGTTATGTAGTTCTCCAACAGCATCTACCGGAAAACGCTCATGTCCACCGACTTCTGGCGTCCTTTCTGCACCAAAATCTCTTAGTTGTATCTTCAAATCTTTCCCACAAATTTCCGGAGGTGGACTGTCAAACACCCTCTTGTTCTTCGTAAACAAATTCCTACTCCTACGATATGGATGATCAGGTGGTAGGAATCTCCTGTGACAGTCAAACCAACACGTTTTCCTTCCGTGTTTTAGTTGGAAAGCATCAGTGTTATCTTGACAATATGGACATGATATCCTTCCATGCGTTGTCCATCCAGACAACATATCATATGCTGGAAAATCACTTATTGTCCACATTAGTACTGTCCGCATTTGAAAGTTTTCTTTACACGAAACATCGTATGTTTCAGCACCTTGAGCCCATAGTTGTTGCAACTCATATATTAGTGGCTGAAGAAACACATCAAGTGATCTCTTAGGATGCTCTGGTCCGGGAACGAGAATCGAGAGAAACAAAAACTCTCGTCGCAAGCACAAGTTTGGGGGGAGGTTGTATGGTGTAAGAATGACGGGCCATAGAGAATATTGTCTTCCACTCTTGCCAAACGGACTAAAACCATCAGTACATAATCCAAGGTAGACATTTCTTCTTTCATACGCAAAGTCGGGATACTTTGATTGGAAATGCTTCCACGCTTTTGCATCTGAAGGATGTCTGATCTCACCATCTGTTGAGTGCTCCGCATGCCATCTCATTGGTTGCGCTGTGCGTTCAGATAGATACAACCTCTGCAACCTTTCCGTCAAAGGTAAATACCACATCCTTTTATATGGCACTGGAACTCTTCCACTCGTATCTTTATAATGAGGCTTTCCACAAAATTTGCATGTAACCCGCTGTTCATCCGCCCTCCAATAAATCATGCAGTTGTCGCTGCATACATCTATTACCTGATACGATAAACCAAGACCAGCTACGAGTTTCTGAACCTCGTAGTATGAACCAGGAGCTACATTATCCTCGGGTAGAATACCTTTTACAAAATCAGCAATCGCATCCACACAGTCTTCAGCCAAATTATAATCTGTTTTAATGCCCATCAATCTTGTAGCAGATGATAAAGCTGAATGACCATCTCTGCAACCTTCGTACAATGGTTGCTTTCCAGCATCCAACATATCATAAAATCTCCTAGCTTGTGCATTGGGTAAATCTTCCCCTCTAAAATGATCATTTACCATGAATTCGGTTATACCTCGTTGGTATTCTTCCGTAAGCAATCTCGTGTTCGGATCCAAATGAGGTCGATCGATCCAAGAACGAAAATAATTTGAAGAAGACATGTTTTTTATGAATCAAATTCGTGTGTAAAGAGAGTAAGAGGGAGGATGAAGATATGGAGTGAATGAAGAGGAAGAGGGGTGCTTGTATTTATAGTTGAAATCCTACCGACAGTCCGAGGAAAATCCGACGGAATTCCGACGCCAACGGCTAGTTCGTCGGAATTTCCTCGGAATTTTTAAAATCCCCCAACGGCTCTCTAAGGGCTATAATATATCCTAGGAATTCATCGGTTTTTTCCGAGGAATACATTTTTCCTCGGTATTCCATAAGAATATTCCGACGGATTAATATTTCCTCGGAATTCCGTCAGTATATTCCGAGGAAATTCCAAGGAAACCAAATTTTGTGTTTCCTCAGAATTTCCGAGGAAATTCCTCGGGATATTCCGAGGATTTCATTTTCCGTCGGAGTGTCCGTCAGAATACCGCTGTTTTCTTGTAGTGGAGCGCCAGACAAGCTCGCCTGGCTGAGCTCTAAGACAGAAGAGTACACTACCAAAACTGGATACATAGCGGCTCTCTCTCACCGAGTGAATCCAATGGACATCACACAAGATGATCTGACCTTCAACTGGAAGAAGGCAATATGGAGCCTCAAAACGTCACCAAAAACGAAGCAGTTTGTGTGGAAGGCACTCCATGGGCCATCCCAGCGGGAGAAACACTTAGGGCTTAACATATAAATGGGGAAGGAAAATGCAAAAGATGCAATATGCCTGAAACTATAGATCACTTGTTCTTTCATTGTTCTTATGCAAAACAGATGTGGCTCTCTGCCCCTGTTTTGCCAAGAATTGAATACAATGAATCTATAGCTTTAAGAACTTCATGGATCAGCCTAGTGACGAAGAAGAACTTACCTACAATAGGAGTTGCAGAAGGACAGTTGGCACCCTGGTTCTTGTGGCATATATGGACGGCGAGAAACAGAGTTGTCTTCAACGACAAGTTCATCTCCGCAACCAACAACCTTTCTAAAGCCTTAGCTGCTGCACGGGAATGGAATGCATGCCAGCAAACAGACGCACCGACGAACCGCGTAGTGGCCCCTGTAGCTACAACAACGACAAATTCCGCGCTAATTAAAACTGATGCTGCATGGAATGGAAGTTTAAATGTTGCTGGATTGGGATGGACGGTGGAAACGCAGCAGTGAACCTCTTCCTAGTCGACTCCTACTCACCATGTGAGATCTCTTTTAGAGGCGGAGTCTCTGGCACTACGAGAAGCTCTAAGGAAGTGTCAAGAGCTGGGACTTTCAAGAATCAGAATCGAATCAGACTCAACAGTTTTAATCAAGGCCCTAAAGTCACGAACTTCTTTGGCCGGCCTCTATGGGGTCTTGGCTGACATATCATGTTTAGATTCATCCTTTGAATGTTTTTCTTTTAATTGGATCTCTAGAGTGAGAAATGTTGAAGCTAATATGCTTGCAAAACAGATCTTGACTATTTAACTATCCTTTATGACTCCACCTAATTTGGTTTGAGCTTTTAATATAAGTGTGTTTCAAAAAAAAAAAAAAAAATTTGGCAAAAGAAATTCTTATATTTTAAAGATATAGATTAATCCTTAACATTTAAATGGAAAAATGCAGGCAGATTAATTTTATTTTTCCTTTTTGTATATAAAAATCACTATATTGAGATATTTTAAATTGCTTAGAAAAGTAAAAAACTTTTGACAAAACATCATTACCCAATAAAAATAATTTAAAGTGTTCTGTGAATTTATTAAAACATACCCAACAAATTCTAGGCCGCACATAGTTGGCCCATATATAACAACGGCCGGTTTATTTTTTGCTTTTAAATTGTAAGACCGTTTATAATTAGTTAGTGGATTTGATTAGATGCAACTTTATTCCGTGTTAAAGAGTGTGAAGAAAAAATCAAACACGTTAAAGAAGCTAATATCGAAAATGAACGACAAGAGCGAAGGGAAGAAAGAAGTGATCGGATCTGGTCTAGGCCGTGACTGGTCTGAGTTGAATCGAGAATATCTCATCGACATACTCTCGCGGCTAAGCCTGGAAGAACGTTGGAGTGGACCAATGCTCGTATGCAAGCCTTGGATGTACGCTTGTGACGACCCGTCTCTTAACTCGGTCTTTGATCTATATACTTGGTTTGAGGGGTCTCGGATTTCGAATCTTTGGTATAGTTACGAGTTTGAGCAAAAGGTTGATGTAACGACCCATTTACGGTCCAGAAAATTTTGGCCCATTAAAGCCCAAATCAATTTCCGAAGGTCCAACGAATTGTCTATAAAGCCCCCCCATCCAGTTTTGTTTTCTCCCCCTCTGAAAAAAAAAAAAAACAGAATTTAGGAGAGATAGAAGAAGAAAGAGAAGAAAAAGAAGAAAGAGTGTTCACAAAGAAGAGAAATGGGAAAACATTGGAGAGGTTGAGTTACCACCAGAGATCGCCGTAGCCACCACAGCCCGAGGTCACGCCAGCTTGTCACCAGTGTTCGCAGACCAAGGTAAGCCGGAAAACCGCCATGCATTTAAGTCAAGTTTTGGCCGTTTTAGTAAATCGTTGATAACTTCCTAACCGTTGAGAATCTCGTACATACAAAGCCACCATCGTGTTCCTCTCGTCGAGACGAAGCCGTAGCCACCGACCACGCCGCAATCGGAGTCCGGACGAAGCCGCTAGAGCCTCCGGAAGTTTCACCTCTGTGCGCGCGTGCGTTACACGCGCCGTCTCCGGAAATCGCTTCCCCCGCCGGACCACCGCCTCGCCACCACCGGAACGCCGTCGCTGCCGCCGTGCTCCGCCTTCTGTTGTCGCCGTCGTCCGCCGTCACCGCCGGTAAGCCATCGCCGTCGCCGTCGGTGACCGTCGCCGGTGACTCGCCGACGACTCGCCAACCCGGCTGAGTCGACTCGGTGAGTCAACTCGGTTGACTCGGTTAACCGCTGGTTTGACCGGTTTAAATAGATTTCGTTTCGGTTAGGGTAAACCGGTCAGTTAGGACAAATTGATTTCTTGTCAAGAGTTGACCGGATTGACCTTTGACCAGCGAGTTGACTTTTCCATAAACCTTGATCAGACCCGTTTTAAACCGTTCGAAAGGCATTCTAACTCGATTTTTCGCCCTGATTTCAGATTTGGAGTCTATTTGAGCATCTGGAGTTCATAGATATCACTTCTTCTTGTTGCTAAGGTGAGGGCTATTCCGTTAAATCTCGAGCTAGTTTAGTACTACCATTATGGAAAATTTAGTTTCGAAACATGATCCATCTTTGTGAATCGAGTCTATTTAAGAGTCTTGCTTGTTCATTATTGATATTGATTGTTAACTGGAATTAGGATAATAGAGGATTCAACGATTGTGTGAAATGATTGATGCTAAGAACTGCTATATATATGTATATACATAGTTATGAGTAGGGACTATGTGATGAGGGCGTGAGTTCAGAGATGTCTGAGCTTCGACGCTACGGTGTGGTATGGGCGTGAGTTCAGAGACGTTTGAGCTTCGACGCTACTGTTTGGGGCGTGGTGCAGAGACGTTTGCATTCGACGCTACGATGGGCGGGGGTACAGAGACAGACTGTACTAGCGACGCTTCGAGTATATGTATATATCCTTATGAGGAGATGCGTGGTGCAGAGAGTAGCAATGTACTATAAGCGCATGAGTTGTAACGGCTAGTCCTCTAGCCGAATATTGATTGTTATGTGTGGTGTAATAGGCACCGTGTTTGTTTCATGCTAGAGCTAGGCCTACATTTTAGTAGTGCTATGAACTCAGTCTGTGGTTTGCGGTTTAGCATCCCATACCTCGCTGGGCAACTCCCCTGTTGCTCACCCCTCCTTCTTTCCCCCTTTCAGGTGAGACCGACGAGCAGGAGTGATTATCGAACCGGTGCTATTGGGCTTTTGGGTTTCTATTGGTTTTACCGCTTTTATCTTTATCGGGCCTTTAGGCCTTTGGACTTTTATCGTTTATGTTATTCTTATTTCAGATTTTCGGTTTATGTCGTATTTTATATTTCAGATGTTATCGATGTTGGGCTTTTAGGCCTTTTGGTATCGTATTGACTTTTATATTATGATATGAAGATTATTATTATTTCAGTATTTATTATTTTGTTATTTTTTTGCAATTATATTATTTTGAGAAAACCGGGTGTGACACTTGACTCCTTTCTCCGGTGTGTTGTGGATCGAAGCCAAGGTGGTCTCAAGGAGATCCGTGTTAGGCACTGTTTGGATCAATCGTTGTTGTACGCTGCTGAGAGGTATAGATGCTATAACAATTTTTTTTGTATATATTAGGGGTTGGCCCGGGCTACCCCCGGGATTTTTCTATACTATTTATTTTTAATTTTATCATTTACGTTATTTACATATTTTGTATATATTAAAGTTTATTATTAAAATATAAATCATTAGACAGTTTTTGAAAAATTAACTTTTAATTTTTTTACTTGTTTGGTCCATTAGATTTGATTTTTTACTACTCAAATTTGTTATTTTTATTATTGTAAATTATATATCATATAAAAATGATTTAAGCTTAGCTTAATCTCAATATTTTTTTATCGTACTTATTTAAGTTTAGTTAAAATATATTTTAAATGAGCAATCCGTTTAAAATTTATTTTGGTTTTTGAACCATTAAATTTATAGCTTTTAAAAGTATTAGAACATTTATCATTTTTTCCTTCTCGTCCTCCATCTATGTTGATGTATTTGCTATATATATAGTTTGAATAATGTTCATAATCGTATTTGCATAATACTATTATTTTCTGAGAAAAAATAATTATTGACAGAGTATAACAAATTTTGTGTGGTTAAAAATTTATATTATAGTTTTCTTTGGATATCACATCTTAATACATGATATGTAACTGAAGTTCGTTCTCATATATATATACAAAATAGGCTTGCATGATCATTGTATATATATAGTTTACAAAAAAATCATTATATGTCATCGATTACAAAGCATTAATTTAAATTTGTGTTGCTCGCACTATGCAAATAGTATATTGGTTAAATACTTAGATGGGTGGATTTCTATTGATACTGCACAGTGATTTCTATTGCTCCCTATTTGACTTTTACATTTTTTTTGTTTTTAAGAGATTCATCAAGGTTCATGCAGGTCGATCACAAATGTGTTGTGATATAACCAAGAAACGAAAACATAGTTTAATTTTTGTTAAAGATAGATTTGCATGCGGACGTAGTCCCAAAAATCCATAAACATAAATCGGTGTGGAGGATGATAGAAGGGAGTAGACCAAAGTTTTGAGTGCTATGTTGGAATATATTGCAATCTTTAAGCCATATCTAAAATTTGTAACGTTAAGATGTAAATGTAAGTTTAAACATGCCGTAAATTAGTAGTGAAGGAGATTTACTTTTTGTTAGCTTCATGAAATGCATCAAGTATTTTCTACCACTGCGCACTTATGTCGACTTCTTCTCGCTGCACCATTTAGGTAGTTATAATTAAAAATAATTTAAATCAGGTTGGTTGTTAAAAAAAAAAAAATTAATCAGGGACATTTTAATTAATTTATCTTGCTTGAATGTACCTTTCTATGATGATAGATCAATGCAGATTTATTCAGCAAATTAATCAACTAAAGGTTTTTTAATTCAAATCTTCTCTATTATAGTGTATATCCTTAATTTGATTTTTACACTAGTTTACAATAGAAAATTTAATGAAAAGGTAAAGTGACAGTAATCAAAAACTTATATAGATAAACCTGAGGGTTGATAAAAAATATGGTGATAAACCTGAGTAGATCATATTATGGATGGACTGAAGAGGGCATGGAGACAAAATAAACATGAATGTCAA
>NC_027754.1:2773248-2776165 GCF_000695525.1 Brassica oleracea var. oleracea | reverse complement strand
CAATCATAAAATAAAACCCCAACAACAGACTCGAGGAAAATTTCACACAAAAGCTAACCTAAAAAGCACAGTCTAAAAGATCAGAAACAAAAACTACAACACTCACTGGTCCAAGACGAGAGCAGCGTTGATGAGCGTCCCCTGGGAAATAATGAACCAGTTAACAAAAACGTAAAACACTCAAAATCTTAAACTAATAATTGAAATAAGGATCTGACAAACCTTCGGATCAATAAGTACTATATCAATGTCCATCAGCTCCCCGCCTTTCTTCACATGACGGCCCTTCCAAAATCAAAGTAGTCTGATGTGAACTCCATGAAATGTACTTGAAAAGTCGCCATGGTTGAACGTTGGTTGAACGTTTCAATGAGAATAAACAGAAGCTCGGAATTAGGAAAAGCAAACGGATTATGCTTCGTCTCTCATACGGTTTGTATTTATGTGCAACGAAGGTGGTGAAGGCTGAATTAATGAAGCATTGAAGAGTTTAACGTAGTCTGAGAGATAGGGAGGCTTTTCAGTGCATCTTCTCTACTCTTGTGAAAAGTGAAGCTAGGGCTCCAATTTCCGAGGCGGTTTGAGGGTGAACGAAGAGATAGATCGAAATCATTATGAAGGAAGAGTGGATCTTTGAATGGAAAACGCAGATTAAATGTAAGAGTTATGATTCTGGGACGTTTTGGCTTCACGGTTTCAATGGTTTCTCTTGTAGGGTGGAGGCACGGGAGAAGAAGAATGACGCAGGGGCAAATAACCCTTAAAATGTTATGGGCCTATTTTAATATACTTAAGCCCAAACATTATTTATCTGATGTCCATATATTCGGACAACACGATGCGCGAGAAGGGGGAGGGAGCGTGGGCCACACCGATCTACTCTGGAGCGGATAAGTGTCGAAAAACGCCCCTTCCTTCTTGATGAGATGGAAAGCTGTGCACATCACACAAGTCAACTTTATATATTAAGATACCATAACTATTTGTAGCATTAATTATTTAAGAAAACAATTAAAGTTAATATTATCACTATTATATAATAGAAAATGATTTTTACATATATAGATAAAAAAATAATATATTGAAAACACCGTAAACATATGAATTAGTTAATAACATCTTTTATTAATATGTGTTTGGTAGTACCATTCACATAATATTATTAACATATTATCAAATATTTTTAGTTGTATAATATTACATTTGAATGTTTAGGGTAGGTGTTCGTGTTGGTTTTGATCCTTTGGATATGTTTTATCATGTTAAATTTCGCGTTTGACAAAATTTTCCAGCGATAAAAATTATATTTATAATATTAGCAGCATAACGCATACTACTAATTTAGGAATGTTATCATCTGATTCATATGGTATTCAATCTTTTCTCCTACATGTGGTGGCTTTTTATTATCTGTGTAACCGACAATTATTTTAAATTAAATTAACAATTTTTAAGTTGCATGGTTTTCTTTGGCAGATGCCCTAGTTTGGAGGTTTTATGTATTAGCAACTGCTTAAGTGTTACGGATGCATCGATAACAAATTGTTATTAACAATGATAGCTTCGAGCTTCCCTAAGTTGGAAGTTATATGGATTAAGAACTGCTTAGATGTTACAGATGTATCGATGGCAAAGATAGCTTCGAACTGCCTTAAGCTTAGGGAGCTCGATATCAGCAACTCTATTGAAATAAGTAAAAAGGCTTTGAAAATGGTTGAAGGGAGTTGCAAGAACGTGAAAATCATCATGGAACCTCCATCGAATGTTAGACTATCGCAAGAAGAGGCTCGTAACTTTGGACTATCAAATTAGTCAAAAAAAAAAAAACTTTGGACTATCAGTACGAAGTATTGAAACTCGTGAACTATTTGAGCATATCAGGCAACTAAATACGAATGACTCTTGAAATCTACCTTGTGCAGGTTTCCTTTCCATTTTTGGGACAGCTTTTGATTGATGTGTGTTTCGAATCTGCTTTGATTTGGATTGTTTTGTTTTGTTTGGTTGGTCTGTTTTTCTTTTTGCAGTATGTTGTTCAAAAACTTTGTTGTATAAGATTTGGTTTGTCCTGCTTACAAATCAAATGAGAGTTGCTTTGCGAAAAAAAAAAACGATGATCATAACTACGATTTACTTACCAAAATGAGACCAAGGAACTTGTCTTGGTTCTTAAATGTAAAATTTTAATATGCATGAATCATTCGAATCTCAAATCATCCATATAGATTATCTGATCAGTAAACTATAACTGTTTCAAACCTTATAAATTTCATGGTCGACTCTAGTATAGCAATAACCATACTTTATCGAATAATGAGTATATTGTTGACAATGGGTTGCATTCAATTTTTTCGTAAATAACACTTAGAGAAATTTCCGGTTTTACCACTCATTATTTATCTAAATTAGTAAAATTCTGTGGTCATTTGTATTTTATAAGTAAAGTCTCAAAGAGACTTATGGGAACAATATGACCTTTGGTAGATAAACAGAAGAGTTGAGAGCAATTCTAATCTAACTTAAGAAGAGTTAATCCTTTATGTAATATAATTCTTACTCCCAAACGGTCAGTTTGATTGTTTACAATTTTACAAATCATGTTTGGTGGATCCAGTTAGCCTGTCTAACGCACTCAAGAGCTAAAGTCAATCGCATCTACATAAAAAATACTAAATGTAAATAATTTATGATGAAATTATAGTACCGTCCAAAAAGTTGACTTTAGTTTTTCAAGCTCCACCATATACCCAAAGTTGAAATATTTAAATTGGACTGGCTAAGATTAGGATGTAATACATTAACAATAGTTAATTGACTTGAATGTTTAAGATGTATAGCACTATAGCTTTGGTTTATGCTCTCCAGGCTGGTCGCTTCTCACATTAGCCACACTAATCTCACCTTTTTCTTTCAGAGA
>NC_027754.1:2758386-2772742 GCF_000695525.1 Brassica oleracea var. oleracea | reverse complement strand
CACCCCCCCTCATTATATAAATACGCACCAATCAATACTCGTCTAAATGTCTCAAACTCAGATAAACACTTCCGCCACCTACAACCTTAAAGAAGAGACTTCCCCAAAGTGGAAAACCAAAATGGTTTCTCATACACTTTTAGTTATGTCATTAATTCTTTTTCTTGGTTTAAACACATTTCTTGTGGCACACGCTAACTATCTCAACCAAAACATTGACATAACGTGGGGTGATGGTCGAGGAAACTTTCAGAACAATGGTACTCTTCTGAATCTCACACTTGATCAATCTTCGGGATCAGGGTTTCAATCGAAAGCCGAGTACTTGTACGGAAAAGTCGACATGCAGATCAAACTTGTCCCGGGAAATTCTGCCGGGACCGTGACCACCTTCTACGTAAGTTATCTTAATTAGCTAGACATACGAATAAATCTATTACCTTATGTAACGTACATTGAATAATAGATTATTGGTGTGTAGTTGAAGTCTCAAGGATTAACATGGGACGAGATAGATTTCGAGTTCTTGGGGAATGTTAGTGGAGATCCATACATACTTCACACTAACGTATACACTCAAGGCAAAGGTGATAGAGAGCAACAGTTTTACCTTTGGTTCGATCCCACAGCTGAGTTCCACAACTATTCCATTCTTTGGAATCCGAGTCACATAGTGTAAGTAGATTTTTAAAGTTATTTTAGCTAATTTTATTAATTAATAAGATATATATACATTAATTATAGTTTAAAATCGAACCATATAATTAGTAAAGAGGGGTGGCAAAAACTATTCCCAACATAATAATCCCTCACTGATTTTTTTAACATGTTTAAACTCTACATAGGTTCTACGTTGATGGGAAACCAATTAGAGAATTCAAGAATTTGGAAGCAATGGGTGTGGCTTATCCAAAGAGCCAACCCATGAGAATGTACGGTAGTTTATGGAACGCAGATGACTGGGCCACAAGGGGAGGCTTGGTCAAGACAAACTGGTCAGAAGGACCATTCGTAGCCTCTTTCATGAACTACAACTCTGAGAATGCTTGTGTCTGGTCCACTGATAATGGAACCACGACTACAACACCTTGTAGTCCCGGTGACTCGTCTTCTTCTTCTTCCACCAGTACTAGCGAGTGGTTTTCGCAGAGAGGGATGGATTCTTCGAGCAGGAAAGTTCTCAAATGGGTTCAGAAGAAGTTCATGGTTTATAATTATTGTAAGGATAAGAAACGGTTCTGGCAGGGTTTGCCTGTTGAATGCGATGCCAAGAAAAATAACAAGAACAAGAACAAGAATAAGAACAAAAACATAAAGTCTTGAGATTCTTGTCAGTTTAAAAAAAAAATGATTTAATGAGTTTGAGGTGTTGGTTTCTGTTATGATCATTTGTTATGTTCATGTGTGTGGTAAATGATGGAATGAGAACTTCTTTGACGAGTTTCTAGTATTAAAAGTTAAAAGAGGAAAAGTATGCGGTTGAAACTTATTGGCTTTTCGATCCCTTTTTTTTTCATTTGAAGGGGTGAAAATGTTGTCGACAAACTTGAAAACGAAAGAGAAGAAAACTTTTTATTGTCGTTGTGTATGCAATAGCTTTACATTGGAAGATAGATAATTAATGCATGGTATATAAAAGCATGTTTAACTCTAATTAATTAAGTGGTGGGAGTCTACTGTTAATTTTTGGGTTTCGGCGTGTATTCACGTTGGTCTTGAATTCGATTTTTGTTGGGAACTAAGTTATCGCCATTTGACCAGGTTGGACTTGGTTTTCAACTCAAGTGGTTAACATAGTATGCCATTATAAACGATCGGTCAATCCAAAATTGGAAGATATTCTAAACTTGGATTAGGCAATGTTGTATGTTTTGGACTAATCCACAGTGTATCAACAAGTGTGTTTTTCTCGAGACCGGCTGAATCAGCCGATATGACATATGAAAAAAACTGAATCAGACTTGTGGTCAAAGTCTCTTTATAAGGAGTGACGACTATACAAAGATTAAGTGGATAGTTTCTAATGGTGCTGCGAGGATTAGGTGGTGATGTCTTAATGATGATATAAAGATTAGGTGAATAAATCTTAATAATGTAATAAGAATAAGGTGAAGAATCCTTTTGGCTATTACACCGGTACAAAATGTATGCCAAGTTATGTTGGAAGTTGAAGGCTAAGGGTTTATGTGGTACTTGATTTGAGAAAAAGATTGTTATGAATACAATCAAAGTCTTATATTGAAAATTTAGGTAAATAATATCTGATATATAAAAATGTAGTTTGAGAAAATCCTAAAATCAAATATATACGGACTTTGCTGATTGTGTCTCAAGTGAATAGTATCATACTAATAATTGGTTGAGTAGAGTTGGACATCAATACTATTAAAGCACAAAGTTGGATCTAACTTGTTTCTAGGTGGATTTTTTTTTGTTTTTAAACTAGAGTATTTAGGCTCTCTATACCTACAAAAATCCATAATTAGCTATCTACCACTTCACTGTTTTCTACACTGTTTACAATTTGATAATCCGAATTTACCCTCATCCAAATTCTCCTCTCTCTCTCTCTCTCACGTGTTCTCTTGAAATTCTCAGCAACATCTTATATTTCTTTTTCATCTCTAAAAATAATTTCCTCTATCTATTTCTTCAACTACAATCATAACTTCATCTCCCTTCATCACTCGCTCCTTCCCTCTTTTGTTGATGTCGTCATCTTCCATACATTATCCGTGAAACAAATGGAAACAACATAACCTCGACTGAGACAGTCATCAAGCCTCGTCGCATCGAGGACAAAAAATTTCACGAAGCTTGTCATCAACGTTCCACCGCCATGAATCTATTTTCTAGTGGATATGTTCATTCAATGCAGCCGATGGCTCCCATTAGTGTTTCTCTCTTGAAAATAACCATAACCGTTTCGACGGTTTTCTCGAAGTCGAACACAATATGAAGTATTTAAAGTGATTCCATGGCGTGTACTAAAGATATAGTGGTAAAAGCATGTGGACATATGGGAGTATAGTCAAAGAAAGAGTGGATTTTTTGCGAGATCGATGATCATGACTTGAAGCTCATATAGTTCAGTCACTAGTAGCTGTAGCCACTATGTAACAAGTTGTTAACCGATAAATATTGGATTAGTTGATACAAATTAGGCATTGTGAGCTGATACAAGTTTAGTTATATGTTATCAAACCGTAGGTGCTGCTAACTTATAAATAATTGATAGGATGTTACAGAGCATTAGTTGATACATGTTTGATTAGATATTACAAAACATGTTGCCGCTTTAAGAAACGGTTGGTAAGATATTAAAAATAGCTTTCATTAACTGTAACATGTTTTGTTAGATGTTACAAAATATATTAACGATTAATATGTAAAAATAACTTGCTAACAAAACATGTGGTATGTTAATATACATTGATACATTCATTGGAAGCATGCCTTCATATTGACAAGCTGTCCGCTAACAATTCATATAACATTTTATGTTAAAGTGTGGTGTTTAACATTTTTGTTAGCGTTCTAGTAATTTACACCCAAATTTCTCAATGTGTCGTGTTTCCTCTCTTTGAAAGAATTGCAGATTACCAATTCGCTAAAATGATGCAATCAATCACAATCACTTACTCTTCCATTGATATTCAGTTTGGGAAACCAAATTGGAGAAGTTCATAAATTGGAGATTTTTTTTTGTGATTTTAGATTAATGTTCCATACCTCTGAGAGATTTTTGGGAGGTATGTATTTTTTGAGTCAATTATTCATTGGAATACATAGAACACCATTGAACTATTGTGACAGTGGTGAAGACGAAGCGATGAGAAGGAGTTGTGTATGACTGCGAGGATAACAAAATTAGCTGTGGTTGGAGGATTCATAAAATAAATTGGGAGATGTGGATTTGAGGAGAAATTGTCACCGTTGTTGAAGAATAAGAGAAGAGATTGATATTGGTGGAGAAGAAGAAGAAGAAGATAAATGATGAAGATGGTGACTAATGCTTTCTCTTTCTTATTCACAGGTAGTCACGTGATCTGCCAAAAGGATAAAATAGTCAAGTAATGTTAATTTTGCTATAGTAGATGTTAGTTTACATGTATTATGGTAGTTTCTTCATTTTGGCTCATATTAGGTATATTAAGCTAATTGTCTCTTTAAACTATTCTATATAATTTTTGCCTAACACAATAATGTCAATAACTAACCAACCTTATGTATAACCTAATTATGGTAAAATTTAACAAATAAATCTTCAATTTCTAAAGATGGACCCAATATTTTTGCCTAATATTTTAAACATTAATTATAAATATCAAAAAGGAAAACACGTTTAATAATGTTGCGGGTGTTTAACCGTGATCATAATACACCTTTATGTGATACAAATTTATTGTTAGTTACTAATGTCATAGCCACATGTATTATATTATTTAATTTAGTGTTTATTTGTGAAATAACCAAAGAAAAAGGAGAAATTAGTTTTGGAGAGAGAAGGATAGAGAGAGATAGAAAGAAAAAAGAAGAGAGAAAGAGTGTGGTTTTAGTTAAACTAGTGGTATTCCGGCGCTACGCGCCGGGTTCGTATGTTTTATTCTTACAAGAATTTACAATTTATTTAATGGTCTTAGTAAATAGAATATGTTCAAAAGTATGAAAATAAAAATATGTTGAAAGAGAATGGTATTTTTGTCCGATCCATTTGATAGTTGTTAGCGACTACATGATATTACTTTGTTTTGAAGTTGCTTATTTCAAATTAGAATAGCATGACTAATTGATTCAATAAAAATATAATAAAAAGCTGATAGGCATAATAAAGTTAATTTAGTTGAAACTTAAACATAAAGTATGGTTGATATTTTATTTATAGAAAATTCTTATACCGTTAGGTACCATGTGGAGAGTATATAAAAAGAATGACATTTGAAATTTTATTTTATTTAAGTACCAAATAGTACTTGTGGGAAAGTGAGCAAATGATCAAATAATATTTATATTATTTAAAGTTTAACAAACTTTTGAAATTTTAATTTATTTTAATTTAAAATATTATTAAATTTTGCTATTTGTTGGTTTTTCAAAAAAAATACTACCTATTTTATTATTCCATTTAGAGATTATATACTTGTTCGACCATTAATATTTTTTCATGAAAATGAATTTGTTTTAATTTTTTAATCTTTTTTCTAATTTGACTATGATAATAAAAAAAAAAAAAAATTTAAAAAAACAATTGTAGTCGATTGTGTTAGCTTATATATATTATTTTTCCTTTTATATGTTTGTTTTATCTTTTATTTTATACATTTTTATTTAAACTGTTGAGTTATATGATGTAGCTGATTCATTGTAAACAGAAATATTTCTTGACGAGTAGTAATAGATTAGTTGGACAAACTTAACTTATTAAAAGCAGTGACATGGTTTAAGGAAACGTCTTCAATCATAGAAAGTGATTTTTTTTTATTAAAAAAGCCTTCAATGCAATGTCCATGTGAGCGCGTCTTTATAGTCAATCAGTCGTCAAACTTGTTGATCTCATTATTTCTCTTCTTCTTTGTGGAGCGCCCTTCCTCCGGAACTGCTGCATCCTCTCATGTATTCTTTTCAGCTACAGGTGACTCATTTGGCTCACTTGGAGCAGCTGTTTGCCCATCACCATTCCTATCAGCAGTGCTTCCTCTAATGTCTGAGTCCCTCATGTTCTCACATGGATGACTTCTTTTCACAGCTCCACCACCAGGAATGAAATCACCGGATTGTCATTGCCACCCTAGCGCATTAACAATGTTAAACAATGATAAAAAAAACATCTGTAGTTTCCCGACAGAGCATAAAGAAGTTAATGTATTGACTTGGTTCTCAAAATTTGGTTGGGCTGGGCGCTAGTGAGAATCGTAAATGAACTCTGATGTTTGCATGTGAAGTTGAATCGAGAAAGCTTCAGCTGTAGCCTGCGTTCTGGTGATGGATAATATTTCAGTTACTTGAATATGCAGTTTACATAAAATACGGACAGAAAAATGTGCGTAAGTTGGTAAGTGTTACCATTTGTTGGGAGACCTCTGCAGCCCTGGTATTTGTCAACTAACTTATTACAGTATCAAAAGCTACAAACTCAGCTGAGTCAGATGCAACGGAGACGGTCACATTAACAATTTCAGAATGTGACATATAATGTCTATAAGAGTTTACTATCAACAAAGCTGGAAGGAGGAAGGATTTTGTGTTGATAAAACATTACCTCACAAGTCACAACCCCAACTGCATTCTCCTCATTACATGAAGCGCAAGTGAAGGAGGAGAAGCCTCGTTGCAGTATGCGAAAACACTTTGTGTACGAAATGTAGCACCATCAGTAGGTGATGTCAATGCCACTTACTACCCCAGTGCAAAGGAACTCAACGGTCTACAACGATGTAAATTAATAGAGGCAAAGGTTATCTTCTTGTGTTTACCTGTGGGGAGGCGTTCGAAACAAAGGAATTAAGCTCAGCCAAAGTTACCGACTCTATCTTCCTCACCCCACCATATTTTGTAGCATTAGAGCTTGAGCAACACATTAGGTTCATGTTCTCCTTCTCTCTCAAACTAATATAAGCAAAGAACACCACATAGTTGAGCTGTTAAACTCAGACACAATTAGTATTAGACATGAGTTCAGAAACAACTTTAACAACATTATCACCAAACACTTGGCTGCGTCTGAGTGAACTTGTTGAAAGATAGTACTGAGTTAACACATAACTTACTACCCAGCCTTCACAGTTGTAGGACTTTAGATCCAGGAATTCTTCTTCGCTGATTTTGAGCTCCATTCCGAGCTTATTTTGGAAACAAAAACAATAGCTAACGTTAACAAATGTCGACTCAAAACAAATATCATTAGCTGCGACATATTCCTCTTAGCGTCCAAACTAATCACTTTTTACTTAAATAAAATATATAATTTTTTGATCAAAAATAGATATATAATTCAAAATATTTTTTCTAAAATAAAACAAAATGAAAATATTATTAATTTAGATCTTTTTAAAAAATTCGGATAGGACCCCGAAACTTCAAGAACAAATCTGCTTCTCCCTATGTACTTCTTTGCAACTCCTATACTTAAGTACTTGGGCCAGCCTGATGATATCGGCAAACACTCCGGTACCATAGTTGCTTGGGTCATCCCTATCCGTTTAGCATTTTTTTTCGTTTTTCCTCTCAACCACTCAATGCCAGCTCAGGAACATGGTATATATGCATGTTTTAGTCTAATTCAGTTTTCATTTAGATAATAATCAGTCACAGTGACAGTTAATTATCGTTTGGCAGCTTGTCCTAGCATTTCCTAGCATGTATATATATATAGTTTATTTGATACTGTTATTGGTAAATGATGTTTGGTTACCACCAGGTGATTGTAATAACATCTGGAGTGGCACTTGTAGTTCACATATTTGTGAATTTTGGCTTTTTATGTTCGTTCTCAAACTTGGAGTTAGCGGGGCATGGTGGTTCAATGCACTCATCTTATTTACTAACACCACTTGTGGTGGTTGTCCGCTCACTTGGACCGGTTTCTCCATCGAAGCTTTCACAGGACTTTGGGAATTCGGTAAGCTCTCTGTCTCCTCCGAATCATGATCTGACATCTTGGAGAATTGGTATTATAAGATTTTAGTTCTCATGACTGGAAATCTGAAGGATACAAAAATTGATGTCGTCTCCCTGTCTATATGGTACATCACTGAAAATTACTATACTAAATATGAAAAAAATCCCTATCATATTTAATTATTTATTAACTATAATTGTATAATGACAATTAATGTTCATTGGTAGCATGTCGATACATGGACTGGAGCTGATGATTCCAATTGCTTTCCTGGCCGGGACCGGGTATAGCCATTCTTTCGTATCATGACAACCTCGAGCATGAAATATAACACCCTCCGTTATCGTTTAAATCCTGATCACCTTGCCGGTAAAGAGAAACTCAGTTGGAGTCGATATTCTGGACTCCAGCCACTTTCTATCTCATCAAAACATATTCTAATGAGTATTCTAGTTTTGAAAGAGTTCAGCAACTTTGAAAACTGATGATTTTGGTTACAAACGTTAATAAATAAATGGAAAAGGTATATTGTTGCAACACATCCTTTTCCCATCAAGTCGAACTTGTATAGAACTATCAAGTTTTCAAAAACAGTAGATATCAAATGGTTACTTATAGTGGACTACGGAGGTGTTTAGGAACCCAGCTAATCCGTCATGAAAACAATACCGAACACATAGTATATAATCGAATTTTCTGATGAGATATAAAACATAAACTTATATTCGTGGCCACACAATATAAAAATCATGGGATATTGCTTTCATAGTTGGAAAATTTACAGTGCTTAGAATTGTAAACTTGCTTTTGGCACATGTTTTTTCAAAATATTTGGCTACAGCCTTGGCATGAGGAACTTCACCACTATGTATTTCACGCTCCATCCATGTCACACTCAGATAGCATATGTTGTACATGTAACCACAAATCAAAGGGTGAGTTTTACAAAAGTCCAGTAGAAGATGGAAAGGGAAAATAATTCACCTTTTCTTGAGTGCCATTCTCGATCAGCTCTTTGATCTTAGAAGGAGGATCAGCATGGCCTTTGAAGCCCCTTTTGGTATCCATGAAACTGCAGTTCTCATTATGCAAAATCAACTGAACAGAGCAACAAAAAAAAAGTTATGAAATTTACTTCTGCAGCTCAATCATAAAAGCAAAACCCAACATTGAACTAATCAGCTATCAAGCAGCAGACTTGAGTCAATTTTCAGGCAAAAGCTAACATAAAAAGCGCGGTGTAGAACTTTACCAACATGCTTCACAATTTGAGATCATAACACAAGTTTGAAAGAAAGCTTACGGTCAGAAATAGAAAGCACAACACTCACTGGTCCAAGACAAGAGTGTGATTATAGAAGATTGCTCACAGTTTCTGGTCCCTCTGTAATGATAAGATCCTCTAAATTCTTGGCTAATCTTATTGAGAAATCCTCTTTATTTTCGCCTGCACAAAATATTCCAAGGTTAAAATCAAAGATCACTCTGATATTAGCCATAGCTGAAATTTAGAATCCTTCACACCTGGAAGATGAAAACGGCAATAATGAGGGCAGTCTGTGTGCCACACAAATGGTGCAGGTAAATCAAAGTTTGATGCAGCACTGGGAGACTGTAAGAAAAGAGGATCAACGTGGATGCATTTATTAGGAAAATATAAAGAATATCTGAGGAACTACATTCATTCTACCTGGACAAACTTGCTGATATTAAAATGGAGCTATGGTACCTGAAAATAATAACACCACACTTATAAGCACTTTGAGATCTTATAAAAATAAACAACACAAAAAATGACAAGAAACATCCTCTTCTCACGATTTCTTTCTCGCGATAAATTTCTTCTTCTCAGGCCTTCCAAGTGCGTTGTTGTATATACCAAACCAGATTGACCTGCATTATACATACATGAGATTTATAAACAATTCTTATAGGTAGACAGCTTAGAAGAAAAATAGGACATATAGAAAATCATATAGTTTGAGAAACCACTAACCTGTGTATCATTGGGCTCATGATCCACTATTTATAAAAAATGCTTTAGCCGTTTTTGGGGCCATGGACATATCTAAGAGATCCTCAACAAATCCTGTTTTTGCAGGAAAAGGATATCAAAATGATCAAATCTTATTTAATCACTATACTGCCCTGAGTCGTAACACAAACAGGAAATAGCAGCAGACTGTAGAGAAAACACTATAAACGCTTCCACACTCATTATAAATCAAAGACTTGGTAAGAAAAGATGTGTATGCATGCTTGCATCAAAACATCAAATTCGTCCATGGATAAACTTATGCAAGTAAGTAAATGGCTTGTGAACTGAGACTTACACAGAATCAAGATCCTCTTCTCGATTTGGTTGAAGTTGTGTTGTTCATCGGCGGGAGATCGAAGATTTATAGTCGAACCTTTCGTCAGTTACGCTGGGATAGGATGTGTCCGATTGAGTGCTTGAGAGTGGGATGAGTGGGGGGTAATGAAGTTAAATCTCGGAATGAAGAACTTATTAATGCAAAACTGGAAACGTTACGTTGAGCTGGCCAGAGGAGTCCGGAGGTTCCAGCAAACGTTTTCAGAGATTCAGACGGTGCCCTAAATTTGAATGGGCCAGAAATGAATATACAAAACAAATGACCCAATCAAGAAAGGCAATAAAACGCAGATTGGCTTGTGTTTGGAAGTGACACGTGTCCAAAATTACCTCTCCTTCTTTGATGACGTGGCTTAATGAGGAGAGAGGCAAGTCTGTTTTATTGTATAAGATAGTGAATTATAACTTTTTTGTTGGTTTTCTCACCCAATTTCCCTTTAATTTATCCTTCTATAATATAATATATATATATATATGTATATATATATATATATGTATTTTTTTTTGAACTGACCCCTATAATATATTAGTATATACTATAGCCCAGATTCTTATGCATGTACGTAAAACATATACATAAAGTGTTATAAATATAATACTAGATTTTGACCCGCGCTTTAAAAACGCGGGATATTATACTTTGTAAAATATAATAAAAATTCATCAAATGCTTTGTTAAAAATGATAAAATTGTAGATCCACCTTATTTAAATCCGTCTTATTTTTCGACGAAAACATATACGTCTCGACCGTTTGAAGCCATTTACTTTTAAAATTTCAATAATATTATCTATTTAGATTCATGAAATTGTATTGATCTTCTATTTAGACCGGTTTGGATTTATTTTAAGTGACCAAAATAATTTAATATTTAGAAAAATATATTTGTATTGTATTTTTCTTAAGAAATGTTTATTTCATTTCTAAAAATTGAAAACAATGTTTAGATTTTTTTATTTTGAAAAAAATAGAAAATTAAATCAATGTAGTTTATGTATAAAAATCTTGATATCTACGGCTGTCATGCCTGTCATGCTTATTGGGTTCAAAATAATGTAAATTTAGTTAAAAACCATAAAAAAAAAGTTAGTAAAAAAAATTAATACACGTGAAAATTTACATTGTGAAAGTGAACCGGCCTCCACATAGATCAAACGAAATCAAATAATTATTCACAATAATTTATAACATAGATTTGAGAATATTGAATAAATTTAAAATTAGATATGATTATATATATATGCTATTTATAAAATCGTTTTTGTTAAGTATTAAATTGAAGGGATAATTTGCAAAATACCCTATTTAGGATTTGAAATTTGATAATTGCATTTTCTATTTTACTTTTTGAAAAATACACTTCTTTAATTATGAATTGACTTTTTTACCCAAGATATTTCAATAATTAAGATATTAATTTGAAATTAATATATAAATTCAGAATTAATAAAAATAATAACATTAAAATTATTTTGTTTAAGATAAATATATATGTTGAGATAAATATGTTATTTTATCATTTAAATTTTATAATAACAAAGATGAATATGTGAATTATGATTTGTTTTTTACTTTATCATGAAGTTTATACAGATTTCCCTTTATTTTATTTTCTTCAACTTATATAAACAAGTCAAGTCATGTATATTGGAAGTTGAGCATAACTACTTTCTGGAGAACCTAAGACCACCCACAATGCGGGATGTTAACAGAATCCTTAGCATTAATCCTTAAGCTAAAGGGATTAAAAAAATCTGGCAAGCTAAGAAAGAGTCCTTAATTAAGGGGATTAAGGACCAAGTCTTTAATGTGCTGGCAATACGGGATTGGTTCGGGTTTAGGGTTGTATTTCGTAAGGGGGGAGAAAAATCTATCATTATCGCGACCACCCGGAAAAAAAAAACACCTGAGGCGATAGAGAGGCGATTTGTGATTGTCTTTGTTGAAGGTAAATCCGAGCTTTTTGTTCATTTTTTTTTCCTTTTCGAGTTGATGCATGTTGATTTCATCAGTTTTAAGGGTTCGATTGTGGGGTTTAAATAGATTTAGGGTTTCAAATCGAAGTGGGGATTTAAATCAAATTAGGATTTTCGTCTGATTTTGCTATTTTCTTCTTTTCGGTTCGCTTGTTTGTTGTTATCGTCGCGATTAAAGGTTCGGGATTGAGTTCAAAATCGATTAAGGGTTTTCGTCTGGATTTGATAATTATTATTTTTTGAATGAAATTCGTCTGGGTTTGATTATTTGTGGATTTAGAATCACTTATATATTTGCAATGGTTACAATCCAGTGAATCTAAATTTTTTTTTCTTCTTGCAGGTTCTGAAATGGAGGAAGAACAGCGAGATATGAAAGCACACAAAGCATACTACGACATGCTTGATTTCGTTGCAAATGCGCAACAGGGGATTCCCAAAGTGTGCCCATGTGGATCAATCACGAAGCAATTCGTAGATGAAGAGGATACATATGACTACCTCCCTGGGAAAAGATACTTCATCTGCAAAGACTACCAGGTGTGAAGTGTTCTTGACATATATTTAATTTATATGCGATTATCGATCTTTTTCTTCCATATTTATTTGCTGTTTGGCAAATATTATTTTGTTTTGGCAGAATGACGGGCTGCATTTCAGGCAACCATGGGTTATGGGTGTGCAAGAAGAGGTTGAGAGGCTCAAAGTATGGGTTCACGAGCATGAGAACCTTCTGAGAGAGTGTGAGGCACTTAAGGTGAGTTTATATGTTATCAGTATCATAAATTGATAGTTGGTTGTACTATCTTTCTAACCTATTGTTTGGTTTGTCTGATGTCTGTCCAGGCACAGGTGAGAATGCTGGTAAAGCGTGTGTCTGAGCTTGAGAGAGTCCTGTGAGGTTAGTGTATAAACTTACACGTCTTCTTTTCCTTGTTAGAACTCTTTAACTCTCTAGTTAAAACTTAGCAGTTTGAATTGAAACGGATAGGACTGTCGGTAACTTTGTAGTTTGAAAAAAATTACTTTGCAGTTTGTACTTTCCAACTTTGTAGTTATAAATGCACACTAAACCACCATTAAATTGACCCTAACTGCATCTTGCAAACTAAAACTTCATTAAATTGTCTCTAGCTGTTCTGATATGACAATTTTCTACTAGGATTCAATGTAGAATCCCTTATTTAATCCTCTCCGTTTCTAGTAGAGAATCACAAAGACTTCTTCCTAAATGGCAAGCTCCTCTAGTTTTGTTAACCTCTTAGCGAGCCAAGGGTCAGTTGACCTTGACTCATTAGAAACTCCTTTGTTTAGTAGCCAATGTCCTGAAGAGTCTAGTGTCAAAAAGAGGAAAAAGTGGTCTGTCAAGGAGACTATAATCCTCATTGGTGCTTGGCTCAACACCAACAAAGATTCAATAGTGAGTAATGAACAAAAAGGTGGTGCCTTCTGGAAGAGGATTGTAAAGTACTACAACTCCAGTCCTCTCCTGGTTGGGACAGTGCCAAGAGAACTAGGGCAATGCAAGCAAAGATGGGCTAGGATCAATGATTTGGTCTGTAAGTTTGCTGGCTGCTATGACATGGCACTGAGGAAGCAGAGAAGTGGGCAAAATGACAACGATGTGATGAAGGCTGCCTTGGATATCTTCTACAGTGACCAGAACATGAAGTTCAACTTGGAACATGCGTGGAGGGAGCTTAGGCATGATGTGAAATGGTGCTCCACCTATCTGGAGAAGGACAAGGATAAGCGCAAACCAGTGGATTCTCCAGTGCCAGAGCCAGAAGAGAGACAAATAGGGGTTAAGGCTGCTAAGGCTGCGGGCAAGAGGAAGAAAACTGGAAAAGAAGAAGAATTGGCGAAGCTAGAAGGACTGTTGGAGATGAAAAAGCAAATCTCAAAGCAAAGTTTGCTAGAAAGTTTGCTTGCAAAGCCCGAGCCACTCTCTGAGATGGAATTAGCTCTCAAAATGAAACTTTTGTCTGAGATGTTGTCATGATTGATGGTTTGTTAGCTTTAGTGATGTTTGCATTAGAAGTTTGCAACTATTTTTTACTTTACTTACTCATCTCATATTCTCTTTTTCAGGTGAAGTACAAGACCTCTGTTTCAGGTGAAGTACAAGACCATGTGCCAGATGAAGACAAAAGATGGTGTCTCTTCCTTGTTCAGTCACGGGTAGTTTGTTTATTGTAGCTTGTAATTCCATGTGAACCAAGTCACGGGTTCTTTGTTTCTGTGTTGCTTTTGTATTTCCATGTGCACCAAGTCACGGGTTGTATGTTTCTTTGTTGCTTTGTATTTCCAAGTTGTCTTTATAAGTCAGTTTGTAGTGTCGGCTATGAGCTATTTCCTTTGCTCTTCTTGTACTCAGAACATGTAACG
>NC_027754.1:2756845-2758232 GCF_000695525.1 Brassica oleracea var. oleracea | reverse complement strand
ATGGCAGATGAAGTCGATCGAAGATTAAATGCGGCTTTGGATGAGGCTATCGATGAATATTTTGAAGATACATACAACAACATCGTGGAGAACCGAACAAAGAAATAGAGGAAACGTGCATATGTCGAATGAAACCGCGAAGAGGGCCATAACCGTCTATGGAATGACTACTTCTGTGAAGATCCGACATTTCCGGCTCATTTATTCAGACGGCGTTTCCGCATGAACAAGGCAGTATTCATGCGTATTGTCGATCACCTCTCAGAAAAATGTTTCATTCTTTCAACAAAGAAGAGATGCTGTCGGAAGGTTAGGTCTATCTCCACTAAAAAAGTGTACGGCAGCTCTTCGTTTGCTTGCTTATGGTTGTGCGGCTGACGCCGTTGACGTATATCTCCGACTTGGTGAAAGCACAGCAATTTTGTGTTTAAGCAATTTCACAAAAGGCGTAATACAGTTATTTGGAGATGAGTATCTACGAAGACCCACTCCAGAGGATCTTCAACGACTACTCGATATTGGAGAGATACGCAGCTTTCCTGAGATGATAGGAAGCATCGACTGTATGCATTGGGAGTGGAAAAATTGCCCAACCGCTTGGAAATAACAATACACACGTGGATCAGGAAAGCCGACAATTGTCTTGGAGGCTGTAGCTTCACAAGATCTTTGGATATGGCACGCTTTTTTTGGTCCTCCAGGTACCTTAAACGATATTAACGTCCTCGATCGATCGCCTGTTTTTTATGACATTTTACAAGGTCGAGCTCCAAGGGTACAGTACGTGGTCAACGGACACCAGTATGATTTGGCGTACTATCTCATGGACAGCATATATCCAAAATGGTCAACATTTATACAATCTATCTCACTCCCTCAAGGTCCTAAAGCCGAGTTATTTGCTAAAGTTCAAGAAGCAACCCGAAAAGATGTGGAGCGTGCTTTTGGAGTATTGCAAGCTCGATTTGCAATAGTGAAAAACCTTGCTATTTTGTGGGTCAAGAGACAAATAGGGATGGTTATGCGAACATGTATCATACTGCACAATATGATAGTAGAAAATGAACGCAATGGATACACTCAGTATGATACATCTGAGTTTGAAGAAGGAGACTCGAGTAGAAGTTCACAGGTCGATATGTCATATTCTACCGACATGCCTTCAAATCTCGGTAATATGCTTGGCGTACGGAGTCATGTTCGTGATAGGCGTATACATGAACAATTGAAATATGATTTGATTGAGAATATTTGGAACAAGTTTGGTAATGATGAAGAAGTTTAATTATTGTATGTTTACATTTAATCATTCAATAAATGAAAATTTTAAATTTAAATGTTTTGCAAATTTAATAATTTTTAATTTCTAAGATTCAATTCAAAAAAA
>NC_027754.1:2723929-2756467 GCF_000695525.1 Brassica oleracea var. oleracea | reverse complement strand
AGGCGTAAATTTACACATTTCACACATAGAAACCAATTGCCTATCACTGTTCACAAAAACATGAGGTGTATCCTTAGGCATATCTCGAAGCATTGATTCTGGTAGTGCGTAGCTAAGTTCTAACTCATTACTCAACTTTTTTTTTTTTTGAACAACACTCATTACCCAACCTATTTATACCAAAATCTTCATGAACCATCTCAACCATCTCATCAAACTTCAAGCCTTCTTTAATGGTAAATAATTTACCTCCTGCTCTTGTATTCACCTTGAATCTCCATGATTCTTTATTCATCTTCCAGTCTCCTAAAACTCCAGACAAATGCAACATGATTTTCCTAAAGAAAAATAAAACAGATTTACTGTCACAATAAAATTAGAAACTGAAATATGATTCATGAATCAGAATTAGAAACTGAAATATGATTCATGAATCTACAAACCTCTAAGAGGAAGAATCTGTGAAACTAAGAGAAAAAGGGGAAAAGTTTCAGAAATGGCGAGGAGAAGAAGACGAGAAGAGGATACGCGTCTTGATTTCTTTTTTTTTTCAAAATAATAAAAAATAGATATTATGTAGATATATTAAAAAGATATTAGATAGATTCTGTATGATTTTTTTTAAACAATATTTAAACAATATATTAGAAATTACGATTTAAAAAAAAACAAATTTTAAGCAATATATTATAAATATTAAGAATGGGTAATTAGGTAAATTTATATATATAAGTGTATTTTTCCAAAAATTTAAATAAGGGTGTAGTTTTCAAATTATAATCTTATTTGAGTGCATTTCTCCAAATTTTCCCTAAATTGAAAGATTGTAATCTTTTAAATTGGCTAAATATTAGGTAATTTAATATAATACCTATGATTTATAAGGAAACTCATATTCATCATTTTTTTGTAAATTCATTTATTAAAATTAATTATATTTATGAGTGAAAAAGAAATGACATTAGATGTAAATATAATAAAAATTCAAGGGCAGAATCCAAATTTTTTAAAATAGGATCATGCTTTAATAGTATAGATATTGCAACATATATCAGTTCATACAATATTTATTCATTTTATACATGTTCTTGGTCAAAGATGTTATATATTAACATCAATACTATTAAAACAGAAGCACAAAGTTGGACCCAATTTGTTTCTTGGTGATTTTTTTTTTAACTATATTCTATATAATTTTTGCCTAACACAATAATGTTAATAACTAACCACCCTTATGTATAACCTAATTATGGTAAGATTTAACATATAAATCTTCAATTTCTAAATATGGACCCAATAATTTCACCTAATATTTCTACATTAATTATAAATATCAAAAAGGAAAACATGTTTAATAATGTTGTGGGCGTTTAACCGTGATCATAATACACCTTTATGTGATACAAATTTATTGTTAGTTACTAATGTCATAGCCACATGTATTATGTTATTTAATTTGGTGCTTATTTGTGAAATAACCAAAGAAAAAAGAAAATTTAGTTTTGTAGAGAGAAGAATAGAGAGAGGTAAGAAGAGAAAAGAAGAAAGAGAATGTGATTTTGGTTAGATAATGAATTATAATTGTTTTTATTGGTTTTCTCACTCAATTTCCCTATTATTTATCTTCCTATAATATATTTATCTATCTATTTATACTAATAAAGTTGATTAGAAATGTTCCTCCTTATGCCACCTCAGCAAATGGTTCTTCTTCTTTAGACATGTGTCATTCCCTCTGTAACCATCTGAAACTCTTTTCTCGCGGATTGTTGTAAACGGGATGTGCTTATAAATCTTTATATATAAAGTTAGCTTTTTCTCTTCTTACGACAAGTGGCAAGGGAGTTTGATGACATGTGTCTTTCATATTTATATTTTTTTTACATTTTAAGTCATTTTTCTTATAGATTATTGCAATTTAGCGAAGTACTTTCTAATTATGCACTATTTACTCTTTTAATATTAACAATCTTTGTATAAAATTTGATAATTTATTTTATTGGTCACTAAAATTCAAGATGAATAAAAAATCTTTATATATAAAATTAATAAATAATTTTAAATATTTTCTATTATTTTTGTTATTTTACCATTTTCTATTATTTTATGAGGAGATGATTCATGATGAGGAAGAAGAGAAGCACGACAGGCAAAGCCAAGATAAACTTATGTATACAGACTCCCAATCACAACAGGAGAGGTATGATTCGGGAAGAGGCGTCGGTATGGATATCGAGGAAGAGGTCGTGGTAGATTTGGATATCAACAAAACGGATATTATAGGCAAGAGAGAGACGCATCAAAGGTTGAGTGTTACCGATGTGATAAGATAGGTCACTTCGCTCAGAACTGCCCACCAACTTCCACAAATAACCAAACTAATAAGAAAAAAATAGAATACAACACATAATCTAAACCTACAACTTCCACAACCAAAAGAAAAAAGCCAAATACTATAGTAACACTAACTCAATAAAAGTTTGGAGCTGGAAAAAGATCAACAAAGAAAACTAACTTACCTCATCTTACCAATAATATCATGGATAAAACAAGCAGATGTTAGAAAAGATAAAAGGATATTCCTTCTGTTCCAAAATATTTGATGTTTTGAGTGTATGCACAAGAATTAAGGTATACACTTTTTTCTAAAAAAACATTAAAAATATAAACCAAAATTAATTAATCCAATCCTTAAAAATAAATATAAAACATCACTGGTCACACAGTTTTCAATAAAATTTAAATTAATATAAAATATCAAAACATCATCTATTTTGAAACATCATAAACTTTCTAAAACATCATCTATTTTGGAACAGATGAAGTAAAATATAAGACAAAGCATTCTCCCGAGCTCAAAGGAGTGTGATCAAGCACCAACCCAAAAAATCCAAAAACCTCAAAAAGGTCAGAGAAAGAATAATCATCAGGAGACCAGAGTCACCACGAAAGAAGACACATGCCTCAAGCACCGGAATCACAACCACCAGCTAAAAGGTAAGAAGCACCTTACAAAATAAACAAGCACATACAAGACGTTCATGCCAGCGAAGAACCACAAAGCTCTAAGTAGAAGAGACCAAAGCTCCAAAGACTAACTCCGCACACCTACACCATGGAAAGCAAGAGAAGAAAAGAAACAACCTGAGGGAGGGAGACTGGAAGCCTACCACCGAAAAACAAGAGCTCAAACTTTAGACTAGAAATAACCTTCCAAGCACACAAAGCATACACAGAAGAAAACACTATCCAAACCTGGAGTAGCAAATATGGCGAAAAAAGAGCCACCAGAGAAGCGAGCAACAATGAAAGGGCTACAAGATGAGAGAACAAAGATAGAAAAGGAGACGAAACAAAATCATCAAACCGTGGAGCCATCCTCGAGCTATGAAAAAGAGCATAGAAGTCAGATCACCAACAACCAGATCTTGAAAACCAAGACGAGCAGAGACTATCGACGGCAAGTCAACGAGAGGAAGACAACATCAAAGACAACTGAACTCTGACCCAACCCAACGAGATGTAGTTCCTAAAATTAGCCAAAATCTAAAAAAGAAGCGGACCAATATTGACCAAAACAACCTACAACACAGTGAAAAACAACCGCACAATTGGAAATTCGTAAGCATAATCTATAACAAATGCCAGATAATATCACAAGAGATGAATGTGAGGAAAAACAAGAACACAAAGGTGAGTCTTTTCTCAGTGATGGCGAGAAGCACCGCACACCGGAAAGGTAAGCGAATTACATAGATGGGGACGGCTCAAGGTCAAAATATGGAGAATGGCCAAAAAAAATTTAAAAGAGTAATGTTCAAAAATGTGACAAATTAAAATACAATTCTGACGCTAAAACCATCAATCTTAAAATTAAGAATTGCCTAAATGCAAAGTTATTAAAATTCAATATAATTTACATTAGAAGCTCACTTCACCACACAAGTACTATTATACACACAGCAACACATTATTGAAAAACAAAGACATAATATATTAACATATTATCTAATGCTACATAACACAATAAAACATCAAATAATTCTCTTTACAAATAAGACTGACCACTTAATTACATCATCCAAAAAATCATATCTAACAGCAATAAAATAATATCCCGCGCGAAGCGCGGACACCCTTCTAGTGTTTAAGATAATGAGCTCTTATATGTTTTTCCTATCTTCTCTCGCGGTTAACGATTTCTTTTCTCTGTAACTGTAGGCTATTAAGCTTCCATGCATTCATTTCATGATATGCCATCAACTTGAGTTTTAAATCAGGTCTTCGTAGCTGCATCAAGACGCCATTAACTCTTTAGTTCCTCATCTCTCATCTGCAGTTTTTTTATTGGTTTAATATACAGTAACCATTTGCTTTGCTTCAGATCTAAGAAGACTCCACATGGTGATTTTGTCGGCCCAGTTTCAATCCCTAATACCACTTAAGAATTGTTTGATTGGAAGCGGCAGTACCTAAAGTCACTGTTGATCGGCGATTCGTTTTCAGGTTTTGCTTTCATCCTACTCTAACTATTTTATGAAATCTGATGCATGTTCTTCAAAGAGAAACACATATAAATTCTTGGAACGATTCACTTTTGAGGTTTTTTAAAACCTTCTTCTTTGACCAGTTTATAAAGATCTGATGTTATAACTTATAATGTTTTCGTATCGCCGCGGAACAACAGCCGGGTCCGCCATGTCTACCCCGAAGATATTTTTGGTGTGAGGATAGCGGACAGAGAAATTAACAGTAAGTCTTAGGAAGGAATTGACTTAAAGAGGGTGGGCAAGTTTAAACATTGCAAGGCAGAACAAACCACTTTGGTCAAAGGTAATTGCAATAGAGAGGTGTTGGCAAGGCGATGAAGCGTCGAGATTAAATGACTGCATTCTTAAGGTATCAAAAAAAAATTCAAGTTGACTTTTGCCCCAAACGTTTGCAGTTTTCCAGTTTTATTAATGTTGTTTTTTATTGTAGGCTCCTCATAGTGCGAGGAATTCAGCTTCAAAAGACAGTGTTCCTTTCTTGCAACTCCCTCATTTCAATGAATTTACCGCTAAAAAGATAGCATTGCATGTTAGATATTCCAAAAATTTGAAGAGCTTTACTTGGAAGAACGTCCTAAACTGGTCGGGGAGGTTGCTGGTTTGTCAGAGAGAACTCTGGTAGACATCGAGAAGGTGTTAAAAATTGTGATTCCTAGGCAATAGTTCAAGCTTGCAAAACTGAAGGCAATAGTTCAAGCTTGGATCACTCTGAAATTTTCCAGTGGACTCTTAGGAGCTATTCCTCACTTACCTTACCACAAAGAGGAATGCTTATGGGTTGTTCTTGCGGATTCAAACAATGTCTGGTTCTTTCAGAAGGTTAGTTCCATGGATGAAGCTGAAGCTATACACTCTTCTTCAAGTGATATTAGGTAGACACTGAAAAGTTTAGGAGCAAGCGTCGAGGCAAAGAACAATGGAGTTAGAGAAGGTTAAAAGCCGATCAAGATTGGTAATAGAGAAACGCCTGAAACATGCAGAAGATACTTATAATTTGACTTGCTTATGAGTTCTACCTAGGAAATGCTCGGATCAGTTGTGATCAAAAGACATCACTGAAAGTCGAGGTTTTGAGAAGAACCAATGATTTCGAGGGTGAGGTTGCAGAAGAAGGTATGGAGGAGGAAGAAGAAGATGAGAATGAAGAGAATTATGAAAGCAAATATAGTGAGGACGAGGAAGATAAAAGAAAAGGATCATTCGACCAAAAAAAAGGTTCAATGATAGTAAACAAGATGGGTCGAGTTCCAAAGAGTCGGGCTCAGATGAAGATTGAGAAACAAAAAGGCCTTAAACTTGCATTGTGTAGATTTTGTCTCCCAAATTTGCCAACAATACTCAAAAGAGTTTAGCATGTTAGTTTTTCTTTTGCTGATTTCGTAACTGTCTTTGGATTTTGATGGTTTTGACATTCGTTGAGTCTTCAGTTTACGTTTAAATTTGACTCTTCTAAGCTTTACTGTAAAATAAGTTAAAGCTTCCTATTTCAGTTAATTCCATGGCTTTGGACATGATTAGAGGTTTAACGGTGAACAGAGGCTGTTATGGCCTTATGGGAACTTGGTGGTTATTTCGCTGTTTATCAAATATACCAGAGTAAATAATAAAATTTGAGGAGGTGGACATAACCTTTTTTCCCCCAAACTGGATCATTTCATATATTTGAACAGAACCACGTACAATAAAACAGAGTGTGCAGCAGGATAAGTTGTTCAGAGGCATAGATAGAGACCCATTGGAACTAGTCAGGTATGCAGAGAGTGAGTGTCAAGCTTGGCATAATGCGAAGGAAACTATATATGTTCCTCCACAGGGACAACCTGATGAAGAAACACAGGCCTTAAGCTTGGATAATATTTGCATGGTGGATGGTTCGTGGACCTCCACAGCTCAGTCTAGTGGAATGAGATGGGTCTGGAAGGATAGCATGAGGAAGATTCAACTTATGGGGACCAGGAACTTAATGCGGCAAGAAACATACAACAAGCTACATTTTAGTTAAGTCAGCTTGAAACCAGCACCAACAGGTTTGTGCAACTGGTAGGTCTGGCTCGGCACAACTTGAATCACACCTGGTTGTTCTGCAACACCACACCAGAGCCCCCAAAAAAAATCACATCAGGAAAAACAGAGCATGAACAAAAAAAAAGACCTATCTTCTTTTCCAAGCCTACATACTAAGAAAATGTGCCATCATGACTTACACATGATTCTATTTCTACTAGCTAGAAATCTCATCATATGCCTATCTTAACATTGAAACATAAACATCCAAAAAAAAAAAAAAAAAAACAGAGTGTGCAGCAGAGCCAAAAAGAACTCAGCACCTTCACCCGCAGCATTAACCTGCACAAAAACTTCCACTATACTTCCTACGCTACCAAAGTCTTCACAGTTGAACATAGATGTTCCTTTCATCGACAAAAAAAAATGAAGTGGACATAACCTTACACTTAAAAAAGTTTAAAATAGAAAAAAATATATAACAAAAATGAAGCAGATCCACATTTGTGCGGTTGAAATTACGGGATGGAAAAACAGCTACTCTAAAATTATTGAATATCAAAAAACTATACAAATAAAGGGGAAAAAAACATGTTGATTATAACTTATAAGCATTAAAACCAAAAACATTTTATCAAAAAAATTATAAACAAATTTTTTAAAGATATCACATTAGTTAACCATCTAATCTTTTAAGCTATATTAATAAAAGATTTAACAGACCAATAAAATAAATATCATCGCGCGCGGACAAACCACTGGTATATATATATATAAAAATTATATATCTTTTCCAGAGGCGACGGCAAGGCAATTTACTTCTAGGGTTTTGATGTTCGAGATTGGGATCCGGGCTCTGAAAGGAAGATTCGGGATCGGGGAGATCTATGGATTGGGGGAAGGGTGAGAAAATCGGATTCATTTAATGGAGATTCGTGTTTCGAATGGTCGGAGACGAAATTAATGGGCAATCTGCGGGATTTCCATATGCTGGGAAGGAGGATTGGGATTAATAGGCAATGGTTTTTATTAAGATCTTCCATATGGATGCGGTATCCAGAAGATCAATCACAGGGATTACGAGGTATGCGATTTGGTATCATAAAAAGAAGATCTTTCACTTCTGTTTTAGAAAGTCGTAATCTGGCTCCCCGATTCCATTATCATGTAGTGGGGGGAAATATGGACATTAATATGGATTTCTTTGGGCTTTTTGGAAGTTTTCCTTGCGCTTTGAGAGATTTCACAATCAATCACAGAGGATTCAGTTTTAATGATATTAGGTTTTCGCAGGGGGTTCTCATTGAGGGGTGGATCTATATAAGGATTAGGAGCTTCGCTCTAGTTACTATCTCAGACTTTCATACGAGTTTCTTACATCGTTTTTCTTGTCTTTGTTTTTGGTGCTGGTGATCATGACTCAGGGTCATTTGATTGGAAATGTTGGTAATGGGAAATCTGGTGAAGGGAATCGCAAACGTTTGAAGATCTATGTTCCTCATTTTGACAACTCCGGCTTGATCAAGGGTTATTCCAAGAATCTTATCGGAAGATGTATGTATCCGGAGGAACAAAACGTTAAGGCTCTGCTTGTGATGTTACCAAAGATTTGGAAGGTGGAGGATCGGGTGGTGGGCGCAGATTTGGGGCTGGGAAAGTTCCAGTTTCATTTTGAGAAAGAAGAGGATTTGGTGGCGATCCTGGAGATGCAACCCTATCACTTCGATTACTGGAGGATGGCCAAAGACTTTCCCTCAGAAATCCCGTTTTGGATCAAGCTTGAGGGGATACCAACAGAGTTCTGGTCAACTCCTATCTTCCAGAGCATTGGGGATGCAATAGGGGAGACAACGGATGTAGATCTGGATTATGGTAAAATGCGGGTGATTTTGGATGGTCGAAAGGAGCTGTGTTTCGATACTACTGTGGATTTCAAAGGGGGAGAGTTCTACGAGGGAGAGGAGGCTCTGGTTACTCTAAAGTATGAGAAGCTTTTCGTTTTTTGTTCTATTTGCTCGAGTCTTTGTCATGATCATGATATTTGCCCCTTGAACCCTAACCCGGTGAAGAAGAAGGAAGTAAGAGAGGGATCTGCTGTTAGAAAGGATGATCGTGCACGGAGCTACAAAGGAGTGGTGATTAATGGAGATGGGGGACGCCAAGGATCAAAAAGGTTACTCTGGAAAGGGCAAAGGCAAAATGTATGAGGAACAAGAGATCTTATTCGAACCGTAACCATGGTAGATTCGAGGAAGGAGGTTCCCGGAATCGCAACTCTCGATGGGAGCAGCCTAGAGGCAAGTTTGAGGAGGAGAGAGGTCGCTCTTCCAGAGATCAACGAAGAGAGAGAAGTCCCCTGGGCAAGCCTCGAGTGGAAGCACATGAAGAAGGAGAGATCTGTCTAGAAGGAAGTGGGAGCAATAGTCTGCAACATGAGGCGATGCCTAAGCCAGCTACTCCATCAAGGACGCAGCCGGGAACATCTCAGCCTCTCGGTGATTCAGGTATGGTAGCGAAACTTGTGGAGCAGGAAAACGGTGTAGAACTTGTTAGGGAGAAGCTCGATGTTGCAAATAATTGCCTAGATAAGGAAGGAATTAATGTGGAACTTGAGCGGTCCAAAGAGGTTGTGGAAGCAGGTGTTATGAATCTTGACGGGGAAAGAATGGAGCTGGGAGAAGTACCTGAAAATTGGGAGGAGGCTGATGCGATATTGGAGCTTGTGGACGAGTTTCAGAATCTTACAGATGGGGAAGATAAGGAGGTGAGCAAGGATGATGCAAGTGGGGATCTTGAGGAAAGTTTGGTTCTTGGTAACACTGAGGGTCTTGAAAGCACAACTACTGCGGGAGAGAAGAAGGCTGGTACTCGCAAACAACTGTTCTCAATAGCCGCAGGTGGAAACAACATGAAGAAGTTTGCGCAAGTGCTTCACTCACCTTGCAAGCGCACGACAGTCAAGCAAGGTGTGCGTAAAGGAGGTGGTGCTAAACAAGCGGAAGAGAAGGGTCCCTCACACCCTAAACAGCCAAAACCTTAAGAATTTTTATGGATTTGAACACAATTTTAGCTAAGGTTTGGGATTGTTTGGGTTTCTCTACTCTGGTTTTTATTATGCTTTTGATAAGCTCTACGAGCTTTGCTAGTTTTCTTTTCGGGTTTGTTTGGGTCAGGGTGGGGTCTTTGTTTGGGTGTTGTGGTCTCGGCTTATTTGCATTATGGAATAAAATTTTCTGTTTTGAGTATGGTTTTTGGTGTCTGAGGCTGCAGAGTGTTCTTTTAATTTATTGGATAATGATGAATTGTGTTGTTAATGTTGGTCATTTTAGTGTTCTACTATCTTATGACTGGATAAATGATTACATATGGCTTATGGGTTTCTGGTTCATGCTCAAGATGTGTAGAACTGTATCACAATTATCATCACTACAACTGGTCTCTTTAAACCAGTTGCAGACAAGAGATTTGGAGCTGAGGAAGGCTTGCTGGAAAGCACAGGTTTCGTTATGGGATGGCAGGCTACGCGATATCGTAACAATATTACGTACTTTACGTATGTTATTGGTCGTGATTAGCGATTGGATGTGGCGTGTTGGGAAAGTCCACAAGAGGCTCTCTCAAGGTGTTTGTTTAGTTCAGGGAACAATTTGTATTTGAGTTTATTTTGGTTTGACTATGGTATGGGAAAAAAGTTGCACAATACTAACATTTCATTTGCAAAATACTTCTACTTATTTTACTTATGTCGGGAAAAGAGTGTTGCTCTTATTTTGTTGGTGTTGTTATGGCACAAAGGTCTGAGAGTTTTTGTAAGGAGAGTACGACCACTAAAGACTTACTATTGAATGGTGGAAATCAAGGGATTCTCATGATTTTGCAAATTTTATTAGTATGGACAAGTTGGTTTTTTTATGGTGTTTTGGTGGATGGGTCTTCAGGGTATCTTTAATCCCAAATTAGCCAGCTCTTGGGAGTTTTTTATATATATTTTTTAATATGAGAGCTCTTAGTTGGAATTATCGTGGTATGGGAAGCGATTGGACTATAAGTTATCTAAGGGAGATTTGACATAAACATAAACCAGATTTTTTTATTTTTATCTGAAACAAAGAAAGATTCAGAGTTCGTTCAGGGATTTCAAAAACATTTTGGATTCGATAATTTGGTTACAGTAGACCCAGTGGGAAGGAGTGGTGGTTTAGCGCTTTTTTACAATAATGAGTAAGGTTCAGGTTTTATACTCTAGTAATAGAATGATTGATGTGGAAGCGGTGGCTCTTGGAAAAATGGTTTATCTTACGTTTGTGTATGGCGATCCAGTTCCAAAGTTAAGGGACCAAGTATGGGAACGTTTGACTAGATATGGGCTTTCTCGATCCGACTCCTGGTTCATCATTGGTGATTTAAATGAGATCACTGGAAATCATGAGAAGGATGAGGGATCTCTGCGAAGCGCGGATTCATTTATCTCTTTCAACAATATGATCAGGAATAGTGATTTATTGGAATTCCCAGCTAGGGGAAATAAAATGTCATGACAAGGGAGGAGACGAGGAAAAGGAAAAGGGGCAGTGACGATAAGGTTTCGTCTTGATCAAGCTTTAGCAAATGAGGAATGGCATACTTTGTTTCCATGTTATTATACAGAATATTTAGGGATGGTGGCATCTGATCATCGCCCAGTGATGGCTTATCTAGAAGATAAAGTTCCCAGGAGGAAAGGACAATTTCGTTTCGATAAAAGATGGATTGGCCAAGAAGGTCTTCTGGAATCAATTACAATGGGCTGGTCAGATAATAGTAACGGAAGAGAAAATGGGATAGTGGATAAAATAAGTAACTGTAGACACGAAATTGCTACGTGGCGGAAAAATAATCCACCATATGGAAAGGAAAAAATAAATGAGCTACAGAAAGCCCTTGAGGAGGTACAAATGGATAACACTAGATCTCAGGAGGATATTTTGGAGGTGTCTAGGAAACTACAAGAAGCATATAAAGACGAGACGAGGAGGAGTATTGGCACAAGAAAAGTAGGAATATGTGATACTCATCAAGGGATCTTAATACAAAGTTCTACCACGCCTTAACCAAACAAAGACGAGTCCGTAATAGGATTGTAGGTCTTTATGATACTGCAGGAAATTGGATTACAGAGGATATTGGTGTGGAAAAGGTAGCAGTAGACTATTTTGAGGAGATCTTTACTACTACTTCACCAACGGAGTTTGATGATTTCCTCACAGAGGTAACACCGGGCATTACTCCTCAGATGAATCAACGATTGTTGAGGTTAGCGACGGAAGATAAGGTTAGAGACGCTTTGTTTATGATGCACCCAGAGAAGGCACCAAGACCAGACGACATGACAACTCTTTTCTTTCAACATTCCTGGCACATTATTAAGAAAGATTTGGTGGATATGGTAAAAAATATTTTGGTTACCGGACTAATGGATCCAAGGTTAAATATTACAAATATTTGTATGATCCCAAAGACAGAGAGGCCTACAAGGATGGCGGAACTGAGGCCTATTAATCTATGTAATGTTGGGTATAAAATTATCTCGAAAGTTTTATGCCAGAGGTTGAAAATCTGTCTACCTGCCCTCATTTCAGAAACCCAATCTGCTTTTGTGCCAGGACGTTTGATTTCGGATAATATCCTTATAGCTCAGAAAATGTTTCATGGATTACAGACTAATAAGGCATGTCAAGGAAAATATATGGCGATTAAAACATATATGAGTAAAGCGTATGATAGAGTGGAATGGGATTTCATCAAGGCTCTACTACAGAAGATGGGCTTTGATTCTCATTGGATTACTTTAATGATGGAGTGTATATCATCAGTACAATATCGGGTTCTACTAAATGGTCAACCTCGGGGTCTTATTATTCCACATAGGGGCTTACGATAAGGGGATCCTTTGTCTCCTTATTTATTTATTTTGTGTACTGAGGCTTTAATTGCAAATATTAAAAAGGCGGAGAGAGAACAACACTTAACGGGTATGAAGGTTGCTAAAGCATGTCCACCGATATCTCATTTGCTATTTGCGGATGATAGTCTTTTCTTTTGTAAGGCTCAAAAGGAAGAGTGTCAAACTATTCTCAGGATTTTGAAGGAATATGAGGTTGTATCCGGTCAACTTATAAATTTTGAAAATTCGTTCATTCAATTTGGGCACAAAATTAAGGAATCGTTTAAACAGGAATTACGAGATATTTTAAGAATCCAGAATTTTGGAGGCATGGGATCTTATCTAGGTCTTCCAGAAAATCTGGGGGGATCCAAAATACAAGTTTTTAGCTTCGTGCAACACCGGCTACATAATAGAGTTAATGGCTGGATTTTTAAATTTTTCACAAAAGGAGGAAAGGAAGTAATCATAAAATCAGTGGTTACGGCATTACCAAATCATGTCATGTCTTGCTATTGTTTACCTAAGGCAACCGCAAAAAAAACTGACAAGCGCGATAGCACAATTCTGGTGGAGTTCAGGGGGAAGCACAAGAGGCATGCACTGGAAATCATAGGATAAAGTATGTACAAATAAGGAGGATGGAGGGTTAGGCTTTAAAGATATCACTGATTTCAATACAGCGATGTTTGGTAAACAGTTATGGCGCCTGATAGAGAAGCCAAATACTTTATTTGCTCGAGTTTTCAAAGGTCGGTATTACAGGAATGCCTCACCCCTGGAACTGATTCGTTCATATTCTCCATCATATGGCTGGCGGAGTATTGTTTTTGCTAGATCTCTGGTTAGCAAAGGACTAATCAAACGGGTGGGATCAGGATCATCAATATCTGTATGGAATGACCCATGGCTCCCAACCACTCGCCCGAGACCAGTAAATAAAAATCAACACAAATTTGACCCAGACCTAACAGTGGATTCTCTTATTGATTCTACTTCGCGAACCTGGAACTCCCAGGCACTCCGGGCTTTGATGGACCCTCAGGATGTGAAAATCATAGAAAGCATTCCACTGAGTAGAACCCAGATGGTAGACAACGGCTGGCATTTCACAAATAATAGGAAGTATACGTTAAAATCAAGATATCAGATAGAACAGGTTTACCCAGATAGGGAAAAACCACCTTTAGTGTTTAGACCTACGGTTGATGCATTGAAGGCATACTGCTGGAAAATATGGTGCCCCCCAAAGCTGAAACATTTTTTTATGGCAATTAGTGAGAGAGTGTATAGCAGTAAAGAAGAATATGAAAGCGCGAGTAATACAAGGGGATATATGTTGTGCATGATGTGGAGCGGAAGAAGAATCGATCAACCATGTGTTTTTTGCGTGTCCTCCAGCAATTCAAGTTTGGGTTCTCTCCAAGGTACCTTCAAACCCAGCTATCTTCCCCACAAGCTCCCTCTTCACAAATGTAGATCATCTCTTTTGGCGAGTCATCCCGCAGTTGGGGGATCATCAATTTACGTGGATACTATGGTATATTTGGAAAGGAAGGAATGGTAAATTTTTTAGTAATTTGGATATGGATCCTCGAGATACGCTCAGATTGGCAGAAACAGAATCAACACTCTGGGCTGAGGCACATATACCAAAGAAAAACAGGAGAGTATTACCGGTCGAGCCTACAACCCTTCCTTCGATCCCAGGAAGATGGTGTTTCACAGATGGCTCTTGGAAGGAGAATGATATCTTCTCAGGGCAAGGTTGGCTCAGTACTTTAGAAGGTTTTGCTGGGCTGTTGGGGGCGACGAATGTTCGGGCTTGTCTAACTCCTCTGCATGCGGAGATAGAAGCTCTTTTATGGGTAATGGAATGTATGAAAAATTTACGTCAATTTTAGGTTACGTTTGCAACGGATTGTTCTCAATAGGTGAAAATGGTTTCAGAAACAGAAGAATGGCCAGCATTTGCAAATTATTTGGAAGATATCAAGACAGAAAGTTTCATTGGATCAGAGATCATCTATGTACCAAGGACGCAAAATTCAAAGACGGATAGTCTAGCATGCAGTGTCAGGAAACAACCGTCTTTCGTCGTTCACATGGATCAGGATCTCCCGCAGTAGTTCACAGAGTCAGTACGAGTCTGTATTTGATGACAAAAAAAAAATATTTTTTGAACTGACTCCTATAATATATTAGTCCATACTATATCCCACATTCTTATGCATGTACGTAAAACATATACATAAAGTGTTATAAAAATAATATATTGCAACCTGATTGCAACATATATTAGTTCATACAATATTGATTCATTTTATACATGTTTTTGGTCAAAGTTATTATATATTAACAAATATTTTAACGTGGATTTTTTTTGGAAATACTACATTTTAGGTTTACTATTAATATTATAGGGTTTCGTATTATTTTTTCTAAAATATTTTAGGGTTTCATGTTAATAGTCAATGATATCCTATATTCTAAACCCTGAACATATAAAGATATATGATTTTCTATAACTCATTGTAATTTAGATTAAATATGATCATCATCATAATTTGTTAGTGACTAATCTCTTCTTCTTTTTTGTCATCGACTTATACATATTCATATTGACTCTATGGTCCACACCGGGAGATTTTGATCCATGTGAACGACGAAAGACGGCTGCTTCTTGACACTACGTGCTAGGCTATCCGCCATTGAATTTTGCGTCCTTAGTACATAGATGATCTCTGATCGTATGAAACTTCCTTTCAGGATTCTAATATCTTCCAAATAACTTGCAAATGCTGGCTGTTCTTCTGGTTCCGAAACCATCTTCACCAATTGAGAACAATCTTTTGCAAACGTAACCTGAAATTGACGTAAGTTCTTCATACATTCCATTGCCCAGATTAATGCTTCCATCTCCGCATGTAGAGGAGTTAAACAAGCCCGTACATTCCTTGCCCCCAACAGACCATCAAAACCTTCTAAAGTACTAAGCCAGCCTTGTCCGGAAAAAATATCATTCTCCTTCCAGGAACCATCTGTGAAACACCATCTTCCTGTGATAGATGGGATAGTCGTAACCTCAACCGATGATACTATCATATTTTCATTCAATACTTGTGCCTCAGCCCAAAGTGTTGACTCTGTTTCTGCCAATTTGAGTTTCTCCCTAGGATCCATGTCCAGATAACGGAAAACTTTATTATTCCTTCCTTTCCAAATATACCAAATAATCCACGCAAACTAATGATCATCCATCTGTGGTGTAACTCTCCAGAAAAGATGATCCATATTTGTAAAGAGGGAACATGTTGGGAAAGTAGATGGGTTTGATGGTATCTTGGATATTGCCCAAACCTGAAGTGCTGGAGGACATTCAAAAAACACATGGTTAATCGATTCCTCCTCTGCTCCACATCGTGCACAACATATATCCCCTTGTATTCCTCGCGCTTTCAGATTCTTCTTGACTGCTATACATCCTGTCACCAATTGTCATAGAAAATGTTTCATTTTAGGAGGACACCATATTTTCCAATAGTAAGCCTTCAATGCATCAACTGTAGGTCCATACATTAAAGGTGGTTTTTCCCTGTCTGGGTAAACCCGTTCTATCTGATATCCTGATTTAACCGTATACTTCCCATTCTTTGTAAAATGCCATTCATCCCTATCCATCATCTGAGTTCTACTCAATTGTATACTTTCTATAATTTTCACATCCTGGGGATCCATCAAAGTCCGGAGTACCTGCGATTTCCAAGTTCGCGAAGTAGAATCGATAAGAGAATCCACTGTTAGGTCTGGGTCGAAATTGTGTTGATTTTTATTTGCTGGTCTCCGGCGAGTGGTTGGGAGTCATGGATCATTCCATACAGAGATAGATGATCCTGATCCCACCCTTTTAATTAGTCTTTTGCTTACCAGAGATCTAGCAGAAACTATGCTCCGCTAACCATATGACGGAGAATATGAACGAATCGGTTCCAGGGGTGAGGCATTCCTGTAATACCGACCTTTGAAAACTCGAGAAAATAAAGTATTTGGCTTCTAAATCAGACGCCATAACTGTTTACCAAGCATCGCTGTATTGAAGTCAGTGATGTCCTTAAATCCTAAACCTCCATCCTCCTTGTTAACACATACTTTGTCACATGATTTCCAGTGCATACCTCTCGTACTTCCCCTTGGGCTCCACCAGAATTGTGCGACCGCGGACGTCAATTTTTTGGTTGTTGCCTTAGGTAATCGATAGCAAGACATCACATGATTTGCCAATGCCGAAACCACCGATTTTATAATCACTTCCTTTCCTCCTTTTGTAAAGAATTTAAAAGTCCATTCATTAACCCTATTATTTAACCGGTCCTGCACAAAACTAAAAACTTGTATCTTGGAACCCTCCAGATTTTATGGAAGGCCTAGATAAGACCCCATACCTCCAAGATTCTGGATGCCCAATATATCTCGTAGCTCCTGTATAGCCGATTCCTCAATTTTGTGCCCAAATTGAATCGAAGACTTATCAAAATTTATAAGTTGGCCGGATACTACCTCATACTCCTTTAAAATCCTGAGAATGGTAAGAGCTCTTCTTTTTGAGCTTTGCAAAAGAAAAGGCTGTCGTCTGCGAAAAGCAAATGAGATATCGATGGACATGCTCTAGCTACCTTCATGCCCGTTAAAAGTCGCCTTCATTCCGCCTTCTTAATATTTGCAATCAAAGCCTCAGTACACAGGATAATAAATAAGGCGATAAAGGATTACCTTGTCTTAATCCCCTTTGTGGAACAATAAGACCCTGTGGTTGACCATTTAGTAGAACCTGATATTGAACCGATGATATACATTCCATCATTAATGTTATCCAATGAAAATCAAAGCTCATCTTTTGTAGTAAAGCCTTGATAAAAACCCACTCCACTCTATTATACGCTTTACTCATATCCGTTTTAATCGCCATAAATTTTCCTTGACATGCCTTATTAGTCCGTAATCCATGAAATATTTCCTGAGCTATAAGAATATTATTGGAAATCAACCTTCCTGGCACAAAAGCCGATTGGGTTTCAGAAACAAGTGAGGGTAGGAAAATTTTCAATCGCTGACACATAACCTTCGAGATAATTTTATGCCCAACATTACATAGGCTAATTGGCCTCAACTCTGTCATCCTTGTAGGCCTCTCCGTCTTTGGGTAATATTTAACCTTGGATCTAGTATTCCAGAGACCAAAAAATTATTCACCATATCCACCAAATCCTTCTTGATAATATGCCAGGAGTGGTGGAAAAAAAGAGTTGTCATGCCGTCCGGTCCTGGTGCCTTCTCTGGATGCATCATAAACAAGGCATCACGAACCTCATTCTCCGTTGCTATTCCCAGAAAACGTTGATTCATCTGAGGGGTGATACCCGGTGTTACTTCTGTGAGGAAATCATCAAACTCCGTTGGTGAAGTAGTAATAAAAAGCTCTTCAAAATAGTCTACTGCCACCTTTTCCACCCCAGTATCTTCTGTAATCCAGTTACCCGCAGCATCATGTAAGCCTACGATCCTATTACGGACCCGTTGTTGCTTAGTTAAAGCACGATAAAATTTTGTATTAAGATCCCCAGAAGAATACCACGTATTCCTGCTTTTCTGGTGCCAGTATTCCTCTTCGTCCTTATATGCCTCTTGTAACTTCCTGGAAATCTCTAAAATACCCTCTTGAGATCTAGAGTTATCTGTTTGTACATCCTCTAGAGCTTTCTGTAAATCATTTATTTTTTCATTTCCATAAGGTGGGTTATTTTTCCGCCATTTAGCAATTTTGCTTCTACAATTGCTAATCTTTTCCACAATCCCAACCTCACTTTCTTTCCTAGACTCTGTCCAGCCCATTGTAATTGATTCCAAAAGGCCTTCTTGTCAGATCCATCTTTTATCGAAACGAAACTGCTCTTTTCTTTTAGGAACTTTATCTTCTAGATAAGCCACCACAGGCGGATGATCAGATGCCACCATCCCTATATATTTTGTATAAGAACATGGAAACAAAGTATGCCACTCCTCATTTGCTAAAGCTCGATCTAGACGACACCTTACCGTCACTGCCCCTTTTCCTTTTCCCTGTCTCCCTCGCCACGACATTTTATTTCCCCTAGCCGGAAATTCCAATAAACCACTGTTCCGTATCATATTGTTAAAAGGAATGAATGTGTCCGCACTTCGCAAAGATCCTCCTTCCTTCTCATGATTCCTGGTTATCTCATTTAAATCACCAATGATAAACTAATGTTCAGATCGTGAAAGCCCATATCTAGTCAATCGTTCCCATACTTGTTCCCTTAGCTTTGGAACTGGATCCCCATATACAAACGTAAGATAAACCGTTTTCCCAAGAGCCACCGCTTCCGCATCGATTATTCTATTACTAGAATATAAGACCTGGACCTGATAATCATTATTGTAATAAAGCGCTAAACCACCACTCCTTCCCACTGGATCTACTGTAACCAAGTTTTCAAAGCCAATGTGTGCTTGAAAGTCTTGAACAAATTCTGGCTCCTGCTTTGTTTCTGATAAAAATAAAAAATCTGGTTTATGTTTATGTCATATCTCTCGTAGATAGCTTATGGTCCACTTGCTTCCCATACCTCGACAATTCCAACTAAGAATCCTCATTTAAAAAATATTTAAAGAAGCTCCGAAAGTTAACTAATTTGGGTTTAATGATACCCTGAAATCCAAAACACCAAATAACAAAGAAACTCCAGAATTTTGATACTGCCATAATAGTAGACGTCTTCAAAAATAAAATAATAAGACGTTGCTTTACTCCCAGTAAATTCCTTAATGCCATCACTGTCTCACCATGCTGTATCTCAACCATGCGAGCCAGTGTATAAAACGCACATAAAACTCTCTTGCAACGAGACTTATGAAACCGTTTACCATAATTTTGTTGCCATATCTTCTCCTTCATTTCGATTATTAACACCCGGCTCCTCTCCAAACAGCTTGCCTGCGACTGGTTTAAAGAGACCAGCCCAAACACTTGTGTTAAAATAACAAAGCCATGCTGCTCAGTCCTGAGCCATATCCCGATACCAAACAAACACAAGAGAACCAAATCTGGTCCTTGTCTCCCATAACAATCAAACCTTATACATAACACGGCATCAACAACATTTAGACCACTTATCAACAACCACATGAACCCAATCCAGTAACCAAAACATCCATTTTTATTCCATAAATTCCAAGAAACAAACTTGCCCCACCAAATTGGAAGAAATTCCAAAAACGAACAAGACCATAATATAAAACTCAAGATGCTCATAGAGCTTATTGAAACAACAAAAAGAACAAAACTAAAAAACCCCTCCCATCCCCATACCATGGCTAATAAGAGACTCTTATCCATAAAATCTTAAGGCTTAGGTAACTGTTTAGGGTATGAGGGACCCTTTTCTTCCGCTGGCCTAGCGCCTCCTCCCTTGCGAACCTGTTTGGCTGGCGCACGCTTGCGGGGTGACATGAGAACTTGAACAAACTTCGAGTTACTTCCACCTGCGACTGAGAACAGTGGTTTACGCGGTTCAGTCTTCTTCTCCGCCACAGCTGTCACTGTGCTCTATGCATTGTCACTAATCATATAACCCTCAGCAGCCTCTGTTGCCTCAACCTGCCCCGTGTCCTTTCCTTCTCCATCTGTGAGGTTTTCGAACTCCTCGGCCAGCTCTAACACCGCATCTGTCTCCATCCCAGTGTGATCAGTCTCTCCCAATTCCATTCCTTCCTCCTTAGACCAATCTAAAACCTCATTGATCAGTGTGACTAATCTATTGTTATTGTTATTTGATTAAATATATACCCTAGCCTAAAATTAAAGAGCAAAATAACTAATATATTATTTTTTAATAATGAATTCAATTTATATTAACACTAAATTTAATTAACTAATCAATAGTATTTTATTTATTAATATAAAAGTTATATATGCTTATTAATTCCTATATATACAACTGTACTTTAATCTAAAATGCAAGATACAAATTCTTCAAAACCCTCACCAAATACATAATGATATAAATTTTATAGATAGAATATTAAAATTAGATATATTTATATTTGATAAATAACTATTAATAGTTAGATACTATTAATATTTAATGATATGATAAAACATGCTATTAGTGATATTTTTATGAGTATAGATTTATGGGTTGTTGCAAAAAACATTTAAAATATTTATCAAATATAAAACTAATTAAACAAAACATAAAAGACACTTTAAGTTCGGTTTGGGCGTTCAGGTACCGTTCGGATACAAGTTGGATATTTTGAATTTCCGTTCTAACTTATATTTCATTCTGGTAAATTTGAAAGTACGGATCGGGTTTGGATATAACACATCAGTTTTGGTTATAATATGTACCAGATCCTAAAGTCCATAAATTAACTATATATATATCATTCGGATTCTGGCTATATTGGTTTGGTTCAGATATATATGAAGTTAAATCCAAAATTTAAAAGCAAAACATAAGAAATTAATACTTGTTTATATAGAATTAGATATTTAACGTAATTATTTAAAATTTAAAAACTTATTTTTAGATATCATTTAAAATAAATATAGAATTTAATATTTGAAGTACATATTTATGTTTCAAATATTTATATTTGTGATTAATTTGGACATTCGGATCGGTTTTCCTGATTTTTTTGGCTTGTTTCGTGTTAACCATTTAGGTTTAGCTAATAAAGTTTTGGGTTCGTATATATTTTGCTAGCCTATAAAACCCTTTATGGTATTTCTTACATTTCGAACCTGGTATGAATCGTTTTTTTTTGTTTGGGTTACATTCGGACTTCGGGTTACGGATTTTATGTCCAAACTTACTTTAAATAAGGAGAAAATGCGATTATATAAAGTTTTCACCAAAAAATTATTCTGCGCTTTCAAAGCGCGGATTAAAATCTTGTGGACTTGAAAATAAGGTACTTGTGTATGTGTTATATGAAAAATTACAGCGGGTAGAGATGATTAGTGAACTGGAAATATCGAAATCAAATCGGTTGTCCCTGAACCTTCCATACCAGGCAGAGGGTTTATTCGCTGTTTCAGTTATTTCCAGTGTTTTTAAAACCGGACCGACCCGATGGTTGGACCGGGTTCGACCATGAACCGGTTATATAGTCGGGTTGGTCTAGTAATTGGTTCGACCATGAACCGGCAACATAGCCGGATTATATTTCAAAGTTATTAAACCAATAAAAACCACTAAAACTATCAAAAATCTATAAACCATCCATATAAAAAAAACTAATTTATATTTATAATATTTTATGTTCAAAATTAATTTATATTTTAACTATGCATTATGTTTATTAATATTACATTTATATTTACATACTAAAAAAATATTAAATTATATTATTGAACCAGGTTTGATCCGGTCGAACCATATTGAACCGTGACCCAAAATATTTCCGATTCAGTTTTCGCTCCTATTTTAAAAACACGAGTTATTTCTAAACCAACAAAACCCTCTTCTCCTCTTATTCCCCTGGTTCGTCGCTTCCTCAACTCTTTAGTGGTACTCTTTAACTCCTTTCTCTTAAACCCTAAGTTTGATTACTTGCTATGTAATAACATACTTGGTTTTTAGTGAAAGCTCGTCTCTGTTTATGATGATGAATCTTATTGTTGGGTTAATTGCAAGGTTGGTGCTTTGAATATAATGTCAGAGACTACTGTTGAGTTATGCCTAGAGCTGTCCGAAGATGATCCCTTTTATCAACATAAAAAGGTCAGAATCGTCAATTTTCGCTGCTGTGCTTCTCTGATTTCAACATTCATTAGTTTCATGGTATTATTAGAAATTGAATATTAATGTATAGACTAATAGCTGAATCTTTTGTCTCTGCAGAAGCTCTTGAGTAGCAAAGGTTTAGGAGTAAAGGAAACAATGAGTCTTAGTGGACCATTGTCTCAAGAGTTACTGAATGCTGCATTAGAAAAGCTGCTTCAGTTTGGAAGAATAGTTAACCTCGACAAGGTAAAAGCAAAACATATTAACAGTACTTGGTTCTAACTTAGTCACTGTAGATCCATTCTTGTCTTCTCATGCTTGAAATGCAGGTGGAAGTTTACTTTGGCGATGATGCTTGCACTCCAGCTGGAGTTTACAGCGTTAGAAACGAAATCTCAGCTCTCACCTGGATCTTTTCCCTCATCCCAGCTTCTTCTTGTAAACCACAAACATTGGAAGCAGCCCTACGAGAAGCTGTAGAAGTTAGAATCGGTGAGGTTGTTGGAGCAGAAGAGAAGGAAGCTAGAGTTGATGATAGCTATAGATGCGAGAAGGAAATCATATTAGTAGAATGGTGTCAGAGAAATGGAGTCAAAACCAAACTGCAGATAGCTCGTATGCTTATTTTGATTTTGCAATGTGTGTTTTTTTCTCTCTTACCAACAGTGATTCAAGTGTGTTTTCTGAACAGAGATCGATGGCTATGGACGTGGAGCTATAGCTACTGAAGACTTGAAATTTGGAGATGTTGCTTTAGAGATACCAATCTCAAGTATCATCTCTGAGGAGCATGTGTACAACTCTGACATGGTATAACAAGATTGTGTCAGTTTCTGTCATCGCAATGTTATATTGATGAGTGATTACTTCTCTTTCAGCACCAAATACTGGAGAAGATAGATGGGATGACATCTGAGACAATGATGCTCTTATGGACAATGAGGGAGAAGCATAACCATGAGTCTAAATTCAAACCATACTTTGACTCTCTTCAGGAGAGTTTCTGCACCGGTAAGAAGAAGCCTTGTAGCTGTACATTTGTTTTGAAGAGATAACAAACATTGATTCTCTTTACAGGTTTGAGTTTTGGGGTGGATGCCATCATGGTGCTTGATGGTACACTGCTCTTAGATGAGATAATGCAATCTAAAGAGGTGTGACAAGATCTAATGTTAAAATCTTTATTACATTTCTTGAATCTATTGACACTTGTTTGTGTATCTTGCAGGTTTTGCGTGAGAGGTATAATGAACTGATACCTCTTCTATCGAACCACAAGAATGTATTTCCACCGGAGATGTACACATGGGAGCATTACTTATGGGCTTGTGAGTTGTATTACTCCAACAGCATACAAATCAAGTTCCCTGATGGAAAGCTAAAGACTTGCTTGATTCCTGTCGCCGGTTTTCTCAACCATTCGGTATCTTTATTCTCTTTGTAGTATGCTACTAGTGCTCTAAAAATCGGTCTAGGCATCCGCTTAGTAGGCAAATCGGTTCTTAACGAAAGGATTTTTCAAAACGATCTCTTAAAAAATCAGTCTTAAGGCATTCAAAAAATTCCGCCTAAACATTAATCCTCTATAAAGCACCTCACTAACGTCTTGCGATTTCTTGATTTGATAAGTTTGATTGGTTTGTAGACATGCCCACACATAGTGAAATATGGGAAAGTAGATTTGGAAACAAGTTCACTGAAGTTCCCAGTTTCAAGACCTTGCAACAGAGGGGAACAATGTTATCTTAGCTACGGAAACTACTCTAGTTCTCATCTGTTAACGTTCTACGGGTTTCTACCAAAAGGAGATAACCCTTATGACATCATTCCCTTAGGTAAAAGTCATTTCTGAGATCACTCACTCATCTTTCTTGAAAACTTGTGTCTAAATCTCTCTTCACTTGAAGATGTTGATGTCATTCATGATGATGATGATGATGATGATGAAGACATGGAGAGTGAGTCTTCTTGGACAACTCACATGTTACGTGGGACATGGCTCTCTAGCAATCACAACATCTTCCACTATGGCTTGCCTACTCCGTTGTTGAACTACTTGCGGAGAGCTCATGGTCTTGTTCATCATTCCGAAACAGATGTAACTATTCTTGATCATGTTATGTTTCTTCTTTTTTTAACTACAAGGCATCAGTTACATGTCTAACTTTGTCCATTTTTATTGATTCTTATAAAGCTATGGGAGAACTTGGAAGTAGAGATGGGAGTACTCGAGAATCTCAAATCCACATTTGACGACATGATGCAAAATCTTGGCGATGCTGATTCTATGGACAGAGAAAACGTGGAGTGGGATGTTGAAATGGCGATGGAGTTCAAAGAGCGGCAGAGAAAGATTGTCTCCTCCATTCTTGATTCTTGTTCTGCTGGTATCAAAATGGTTCAAGAAGCAATAACTAAACCACCGGTTTAATCAAGTCAGGAAGAGAAAACCGGTCCTGGAAAGGAGATGAGAACCGGATCTTGGATTTGGTTTCACTGAGAATTATATTTCAGGGGAAAAATAATAATTAAACAGTCTTTTGAGTTATAACTTTGAATCAGTTGAAAGTTTAAAACCAAGATGGACAGTCTCGGATATTATATAACACGAAACCTAAGCGTGTGGTACGCAAATCACCAGCTTACACAATACAGCATTGTAGACTTGTAGTTATCATCCATTCCATCATCCTCGGGTTAGCACAGTGAAAGAGATTTGCTATGGTGATAGTAACAATAATGATCTTGGCCATCAGAGCAGAACCAAGAGTTTTAACTGCCTTGCTAGCAGCGATCAGTTAATCTGACAGTGTGGGATCAATTTCATGAAGAACCAATCATTACATTGTTGCTATATGACATTGCTCTCTCCATCATCATTCTTTGTTTCTTGATAACTCTTTAGAGTTACCAACGAATGGTTAACCTGATGGCCAAAACTCTTATTATCTAATAAATGTCATAGGTTCAATTCTCGTTGAGAGAAATCTCTTCTACAAAAGAAAATGAATTTAATATGGTTTGAGAATGATATATAAGACTTTAAAAGCGGTCCACCCTACGGGCGGGATATTTCTTATTTGTGATCTAGGTTATTATTTTTTGTATGATTTTATAGTTTGTGTTTTTTGGTTTGCATTTGTAAGAGATATGTATGATAATGATTTTTTTTATTTTAGAAAATTTAAGCTGAGGAAAGATTATATGTGATAAGATATATTTTGTTTGTTTGCAATAATTGTTTCTTTATTAAAGAGTTGTGACATTGCTATGCTGTAAGGACTTCAAATGGTTTTCGTATTGTTTCTTTTTAAAAAAGTTTGATTCCATATTTGGCGTATTATTTGTGGTCTGTATTATTTAGGTTCCGAAGGATTGGGTTGTGGGTAGATTTTTTTTGTGTATGTTATAAGAGTATATATATTTTTTTTGTTGAAGAGATTTCTCTGAAAATTTTAGGGTAGTTGAAAAAGATCTATGTTAGTTATTTGTATAGTTAAAACTAAGCTTACAATGATTAAAAGAGAGAAAGTTATTAATTTCACCGAAGCTTACTTCCTCGTTGATAGATTAAGATTCGTAATCTTCAAAGAAGGCGAAGGTATTATTTAATGCGAGTTAGTGAAGGCGGTGGGTTAATGGAGTGAATGAGAACACGAATAATGGAGATTGAATGATAGCTTAGGCCGTTACACTTCCCTCCGGTAAGAAGCGGTGGGATTTGGATCGACGATGATGTCATCTTAAAGCAAACCGTAGACTTGTATAGGAAATATATTTGAGCTTATACATAAAACATGAAGTCCAATGTTTAAAATGTTGACTATCTTACTTTTGGGATATATAAATAGATCTGCCCAAAATCCTAACAGAAGAAAACCAACATTGTATAGAGTGATCGAGTCAAGATGATGTGGCGCCCTCTAATTAACATATTTAGTGACGTGAGTGAAAGATGGGAATAGCAGCTGGTCACTTTTCGCAGCCCAAACACACAGCAGCAACTAACCCAAATGAAAAGCCCAATCACATGAAATGTTTGAATTAATGAAACACATATATAGTTTAAGGATAAGAGAAACATATCGCCCTCTGATGCATCAACTTTCTGACCTGAAATCTTAGGTGGCAGCATCAAGAAAGAGAAAACCTTACTTTGTATATATATATACTAGTGGTATTCCGGCGCTACGCGCCGGATTCATATTTTTACATGAATTTACAATTTATTTTATGATCTTAATAAATAGAATATATTCAAAAATATAAAAATGAAACTATGTTGAAAGATAATCATATTTTTTTCCGATCCATTTGATAGTGGTTAGCGACTATAGGGTATTAAATTATTTTGAAGTTGTTTAATTTAAAGTGGAATGACATAAGTGATTGTAACTAATCGATGCAATAAAAGTAGAATAAAAAAACAGATGGTCTTAACAAAGTTAATTTAGTTGAAATTTAAACATAAAATAAAGTTGAGACAGTGCCTCCTTGGATACCCCGAATCTTTACCTGTCAAATTGATGCATCATGGATCAATAATGGCAGCATTAGTGGCTTAGGGTGGAGTCTTAAGGATCAAATGGGCTCAGAATACTTCGGATTACGGGCGTGTCACAGGAGCCTCTCAGCTTTGCATGCTGAGATGGAAGGTTTACTTTGGGCAACCTCTTGTATGAGAGACAGAAGGATAACCTCGGTACGGTTTGAGACGGACTGCTCGGACTTAGTGGAAATGACTACAAACCCGATGGATTGGCCAGCTTTCACGACAGAGATCGAGGCGTTATAGAGGCTACAAGAGGACTTCGAGGATGTGAGTCTGTCTTATATTCCTCAGAGTCGGAATGGTCGGGCTGACGCGTTAGCAAAGGATGCAAGGACCAAAGGCTTTACTTTCTCCCATATAGATCAGACCCGGACAGATGGAGATGCTCCTCGGAGAATCGGCTCGTCTGTTCTCCACTTAATCTAGCTTAGATGGGTAGACGACAAAAAAAAAAACATAAAATAAAGTTGATGTTTTATTTAGAGTATATACTTATATTGTTAAGTACCATGAACGGCATTTGAAATTTTATTTTATTTAAGTACCAAATAGTACCTGTGGGCGGGTGAGCAAATAATATCAATATTATTTAAAGTTTAACAAACTTTTGAAATTTTAATTTATTTTAATTTAAAATAGTATTAAATTTTACTATTTGTTGTTTTTTTCAAAAAAAAATACTATCTATTTTATAATCCCATTTAGAGATTATATATTTGTTCGACCATTAATGCCTTTCATGAAAATGAATTTGTTTTAATTTTTTTTAATGTTTTTTTTTCTAATCTGACTATGATAATAAGAATAATATTTTGAAAAAAAAAATTGTAGTCGATTGTGTTAGCTTATATTATTTTTCCTTTTATATGTTTGTTTTACCTTTATTTTATACATTTTTATTTAAACTGTTGATTTATATGATGTAACTGATTCATTGTAATAAAAAAAACATTTCTTGACATTGATAATGGAGTAGTAATAGATTAGCTGTACATACTTAACTTATTCAAACATTTCTTGACATGGTTTAAGGAAAATGTCTTAGTTCATAGAAAGTTTTTTTTTAAAAAGCTTTCAATGCTTGTAAATATAGAGATTTAAAAAATCCTTAATGTAATACTTTCTTTGGTTTGTTTGATAATGTAGATATAAAATACAGAAATACACATTCATTTTGTAACACTTCATTTATTTTGCAACACTTCATTTATTTTCTTCCTACACTGTGTTTTACACATTCATTTTGCAACGCTACTTTCGTCTGAGAGAGAACTGTAGCGAGTTTGTGTGTTCGTCTCTTCCGTCAAAACTTGTGTTTGCTTCATGGTGAATAAGCCAACTGCTTAATTTGCAATGTAGACGTGAGTCTCTTTGATTATTAGGAGGTACGAATCTATGGTTTTGTATACTATAATGTTCATTGCTTAAAACTTGATTTGATGATATTATTAAGTACATACTGCTGCATTGTATGGGTCTCTCTATTAGTTAATAACAGGAACATATTGACTACTAAGATTGGCGAGAACAACAAAGGTGTGGGTGAAAATTATGGTAACCTAGACGTAGATTAAATAAATGTATGGTGTTGTGAAGAACTGTAGGAAGTGTTCGGAAGTTCAGTTACAAAACAACCCGTTGCATCAGTAGAAGTTTCAACGCTAGAAGTTACAAAACAACCCGTTGCATCAGTAGAAGCAAAAACCATAAAGGGAAAAATGAAGTTCCATTAATAGTCCAAGCATAGACCACCACATCGAATTGTAAGACAAAAAAAAACAAAAGGGAAAACAGAAATTGAGAAGATGCTAAAGCCAAACGATTTTTAAGTTCATTTTGCGGTGGTGCAGCTATTCGAAACGTTCTTTCTTTGGTTCATTTTCTTCTGGACCAAGTTTCTGCTTGGTTGATACTGCTGAATTTTTGAATCACTTGGTGCAACAGCTGTGTAAGCTCAGGGATCTGGAGCTTGACATGCTGGTGCATTGACACAGAGAGAGTGTTGATTGACATGGTTCTTTGGAGTATGGCTCAGACATATTCAAAGAATGTTGAAGTTTGGCGTATTGATGTTGTGTTACACATGGACGATAATGCGTAACACATCGACGTGGACAGAAGGAACTAAGACGTGATGACGTGGAGAGTTCCCATTAGCTGATCTTGTTTGGACGTGATTTACGAACTAGAAGATCTTCAGATCACAAATTGAAAGATTTGGTGATGCTGATTTTTAGAAAAAGAGATATTGCACAACTGGAAAGAATTGGTGGCAATATATAGGAAAGCTTAGACTTAGGATTAGGTCAAGCTTTCAACGTTATATTCTCACAGAAACACAAACAGGGGTTTTGGGGTTTCAGGAAGTGAGTGATTTGTAAACGTGATCAACAGGGGTTGGTTCACGCAAAGGGTAGATTAAGAATTGGTCCGTAACAAGCCGCGTGTGGAGTTGTGTAATTCGGATTAGACAAGTCTTTGAAAAAAATTGTTTAAGCGATTCTTAATAAAGAGACAGTTGGTCTTGAATCCTTTGTGTTCTTATTGGTTTCACCTGCTGTAGACTTTTCATTTGGTATCAGAGCGGGTCACCTCGTTGGATTCCGTATTCACATATAGGTTGAGGTCCTGCGGAAGAAGTCTTGAAACCATGAATGAATTCATCACCCTACCGAGTCTCTACATGCTGGATAAAGGGAGTTTTGGCCATTGGAAAGCACATATGCGACATATCATTCGCGGAATAGATGAAGACGTTTGGAATGCTGTTAAAATAGGCTGGTTGGCACCTACTATGCTCATGGAAGATAAAACATATGCTCCCAAACCGAAGGAGAGATGGACAGAATCTGAAAAAGCCGCATCAAAGTTCAACTCTAAAGCACTTACTATGATATTCTCAGCTGTTGTACTCGACCAATTCAAAATTACCCAGGGCTGTGAATCAGCAAAGGAGGCATGGGATGTGCTGGTTAATCACTTTGAAGGTGACACAAGTGTAAGAAGAACAAGGATTGATCATTTAGCTTCAAGGTTTGAGAACCTACGAATGGAAGATGACGAGTCCATTGCTGGCTTTGTGTCTAAGTTAAGTTCAATTGATAATGAAGCTACTGTTCTTGGTAAGAAGTATAAAGAAAAGAAGCTCGTTAATAAGTTGTTAAGATGCTTGCCTCCACGATTTGAAGCTTACAAGGCAGTCGTTCAGATTGCCATGAACATTGATGATATGAAGTTTGATCAACTGGCTGGGATTCTGAAAGTACATGATCTGGAAGAAGCTGATGAGTTATTAAAATATTCAAAGGGAATAGTGTTCTTGGCTGAGTCTAAAGAAGAAGATGGTGTTAAAAGGTTAGAAGATAATCTGAGTCTTATGGCTAGGAACTTCAACAAAATGCTCAAACAGATTGAGAAAGGTGGAAGCAGGTCAGGTAATCAGTTCTCCAGGAATGATTCAGAGCGCTTCAGCCATCAAGGTTCTAGGTCTGATTCGTCTAAGGAAAAGAGGGATAAGAATTTACAGTGTCAAGAGTGTGAAGGCTTTGATCATCTTCGTAACAAATGCCCCTTAGCAAAACGAAAAGAGCTCAAGTGTATTGGATGCAAGGGATTTGGACACACAAAGAGTGATTGTCTTAATAATCTGAAGAAAGACATTTCTCTCTTATGTTTTAGTGACACTGAATTAGAAAGTGAGAGTGATGAAGAAGATTTTTTAAACAACTTTGTTGCTCTCGCTGGTCAAGATACAATGGTTGATCATCATTCTAGCTCAGACTCAAATTCAAATTCAGATTCAGAGAGAGAAGGGGAAGATATGACTGCTGATCTCAAGTCTGAATATACAACATTGTTCAAGAAATTTGCAGAGCTTAGTTATGAAAACCTGCAACTCATCAAAGATACAACCATGTTGAAAGCGCAAGTCAACATTCTGGAGCTAGAACAACCTGCTATAAAAGCTGAGACAACATCGAAGATAGCAGAGAATGATGGTAAAGACGAGCTTCAGTCTCTCAAGATAGTGATTGCAGAGCAAAACCAAGTTCAACAAGAGTCTGAAATAAAGTTTCATCAAATGAAACAGCTGCTGAATCAAGAACTTGAGAAGAGTCAACTTCTGGAAAGACAACTTACTGAGAACTACAAGAAAGTAAGAATGTTGAACACTGGATCAGCAAGTCTGGATCATATCTTGTCAATGGGGCAGTCTCCAAAAATTAATTGGGGTTTGGGTTATAAAGGATCAACTTCACAAGATTATGACAAAGCTGAAGGGATTAGGTTCATAAAAGCTGGAGTAAAATCAGATGACACACCAAAAGCTGCAGGACAAAAAGTTGACAAACCAAAAGCTGAAGAAAAATCAGGATCAATGACATAGTCTAAAGAGAATCAAAACATAGCTTGTAAGGAATGGAGGCTTGTTAAGAGGAAAGCGAGGTCATCATGGAACTAGTTCTCAGGCAGTTGAAAAGAATGAAGTTACCAAGGTTGTAAAGCGCTCAATCCTAGTTGTTTTAGTTAAACTAAAGGATGAATCTCAAGCAAACACTATGACTCCAAAGATACAACACAGAAAAGTTGCTGCTAAGCGAAGGAATGGCTGTCACTTTTGTGGTAAGATCGGACATAGTGTTGCTTACTGTTATGCTTGTAGAAATCAGGTTGAAAGAGCATGGAGGCTGAATTTGTGCTTCATAGAGCCCAAAAAGTATGGATGTGTGTGGATTGCTAAAAGAGATCTTTATCCTAAATTCAGAAGACAGACGCGTCATGGGTTACACCTTGAAACAAATGTGTCACCCAAGCCTGTTGCAGAACCTGTTGAAGAAGTTATATGTAACTTTGCACGCATTGAGGTCAAAGAACCAGAGATCATAAATCAAGCTAGTCAGAAGCTAAATCTCAAACATGGTTTGTCACACCTGGGTAGAGAGGAACATACTGCAGATTGTGTATGCAATTTGTCTCAAAGTCACCTTGAAAAGGAAGAAAGGATGAAAAGGAAAAATGGAACTTCAGGTCGTGGTGATCAAGGAGTCATGGTTTATGGAGGGTTTAACAAGAAGAAAACTGGTACAAAACTGATTGGGCATGTGAATCAGATGAGATCAATCATTCCTAAAGCCATCGTTGCTAAAACAGAGAATCTGTCTGATATTCCGTATTTTTAACGGTTTTAAACTCGTTTTGGAGCAATTAAATGGTCGGTTTTAATTAATGTTTTGGTCTATTTGATGCGTTTTGGTGTTCTTAAGTGTAATATGCAGGTTACTAGATAGCTTGAAAGAAAAGAACGCATTCGGGATTTATTCAGAAGCAAGATGGACCGAACAATGGACCGAACGAGAAGTATTGATCGCACAGAGCCACAGATCGACCGATCCGGTGAATGTGGATCGACCGATCCACGGTTTCAGCAACAGATCGACCGATCCGGTCCATGTGGATCGACCGATCCCACGCTTACATGTACTCGATCGACCGATCCTGTCCACATAGATCGACCGATCCAGAGCTAAGAAGAAAAGCCGCGAACTGTAGCGACATGCGTAGCGACTAGAACATGTCGCTACGGTTTCATGCACTAGATCGACCGATCCGAGTCATGTGGATCGACCGATCTCAGGCGCTACGGGCTCCACACGCACAAACGAGCTTTTCACTCCTTTTTACCCACTCCCCTCAATAATT
>NC_027754.1:2721876-2722219 GCF_000695525.1 Brassica oleracea var. oleracea | reverse complement strand
ATGTATGGAGAGCTTAATGGGAAGTTTGAAGCTTTGAACACCCATTTGAAAGTTTTGGAAAAGCAAGTTGCTCAAACCGCCTCCAGCAGCAGAACAGCACCTGGATTTCTACCAGGGAAGTCAGAGACGAATCCCAAGGAGTTTGTGAATGCTGTAACACTTAGGAGTGGAAAAACGATTGAGGGATCGAATGAGGAAGAGATCGACCGATCTCAGGAAAAGATCGACCGATCCAAGGGGAAGGAGATCGATCGATCCGGTCAATCAGGATCGACCGATCCCATGTCAACAAAGCTAAATTCCTCTGAACCTGAAGAGGTGTATGTGGCGCCTCCTGCTTATG
>NC_027754.1:2721148-2721776 GCF_000695525.1 Brassica oleracea var. oleracea | reverse complement strand
GGAGCTGTTGTCTTGGAAGACAATGGTAGGAAGTTCACAGTCAATGGACAGAGGCTAAAACCTTACTTCACAGATTCAAAACCCGAAGAAGGAACCAACATTCCTTTATCGGAACCTGATCTCGCCTAAGGACAACAAAATAGTCAGGCTCGCGACTTTAAACAAGCGCTGAGTGGGAGGCAACCCACATGGTTTGATTTTCTTTCTCTTTTGTGATTATGTTTTCTTGTGTGAATTGATTTTTGGTTGTGTTTTTTAGATGATTTTTAGGCATGTATCACGATCAGGCGGAGATCGATCGATCCAAAAGAAACAGAACGGGCGATCCAGGTAATGGATCGGTCGATCTGGGATACGAAGAGCGGGCGATCCAGGTAATGGATCGGTTGATCGATCCAAAAGAAACAGAACGGGCGATCCAGGTAATGGATCAGTCGATCCGGGATACTAAGAGCGGTCGATCCATATCACGGATCGGTCGATCCATAAACATTGGATCGGTCGATCCAAGGTAAGGCATGTCCGGTTTAGTTTCACTTAGTTTAAACCGGAAAACACTCATAAATCAACAAACTCGCATAAGTGTCGATCAAAACTGATGAAATATCATCTTCCTCTCCTCTCAAAC
>NC_027754.1:2688319-2718888 GCF_000695525.1 Brassica oleracea var. oleracea | reverse complement strand
CCATTAATTGTATCTTGATTAAAAAGAAATCCCTGAGAATTCCCAATGCCCAACGATTGTTTTAAAATAGTTTTCAAATCGTTTAAATCATCTTTTTACAGCTTGTTTATGTTTTGTGACACTAAAGAAAATTAAATAAAAACCATCAAAATTATATCTTTGTTCGCTGTAGCTATTAACTTGTTTGCAACTCTACGTGTGATCATCGGTCCCTGTGGATTCGATCCCGTATTACTACTGCGTACTTTACTGTGCACTTGCAGTTAGATAATCGGGTTAAAACTCGACACATCACTGTCTCAGAAAGATGTAACACACAGAGACGAAAGTGTTACACACGAGAGTATAAGTGGGAGCTTGATATACCTCACTGCCAGACGATCAAATCTCGGTCTTACCACTGACATATGCAACCCATGGCAAGCTACTTCAAGAGTATCACACCAACTGGTTGTCAAACAAATCAGTAACCATGTTAAAGGTATCCTTGAGCTCAAGTTACATTATTCTTTTGACACTAACATGATGATGGCAGGAACTTGTGATGTCAATTGGATGTGTTACTGGGATGAGAACAACTTAAAGATGTGTCACAAGGCGTCACGTTGTCTTGCTGAAATGGAATACACAGCCTTGAGAAAGTTGTGGACCCATATATTGGTAAAGAGATCGATACACGTTGAGTATGGTAGTCTTTTTGACCCTTTTGATGTTCACTGTAATAACTTGAATGACATTTACATAATCGAGAATCATGTTCAATTATCATTGACTAAGCAAGTAGAAATTAGACATCATCCTGTTAGAGAATTGATCGAGGAAAAACTTGTTGTCATTGAACATGTTGCATCTGAGAATAAACTAGTTGACACAGTTACCAAACTACCTGAATTCATTGGCTTTTTGTGTATGCGAAAAGTTTTTGGAATTTTTGATCTCTAACCTGTTTTGTCTTTGAGAGAAGGTCATGCTGAAATATTTGAAAGATTTGGTGATGCTGATTTTTAGGAAAAGAGATATTGCACAATTGGAAAGAATTGGTGGCAATATATAGGAAAGCTTAGCCTTAGGATTAGGTCAAGCTTTCAACGTTATATTCTCACAGAAACACAAATAGGGGTTTTGGGGTTTCAGGAAGTGAGTGATTTGTAAACGTGATCAACAGGGGTTGGTTCACGCAAAGGATAGATTAAGAATTGGTCCATGACAAGCCGCGTGTGGCGTTGTGTAATTCGGATTAGACAAGTCTTTGTAAAAGATTGTTTAAGTGATTCTTAATAAAGAGATAGTTGGTCTTGAATCCTTTGTGTTCTTATTGGTTTCACCTGCTGTAGACTTTTCAAGCTGATCTTTGTGTGTCCACTTCAGGCAGCTTAGCTTGAGGGACATCAGCACCCCCTATTTTCACCGTAAAAATACAGAGATTAAATATTTGTCACAGCAGTATATTGAAACATCAAAGAACACGAATAATTAGTTGGGCTCTCAATTTAAATTGTAGGAATAGTCAACTGAGGATCGGCAGTGATCACATATTCTTTAAGCTCAAAGACTGTGAATGGCTCAATTTTCTAACGTCGTTGCTGTATGTTCTGTGCCATCAGCTGTCAATTTGAAAGAAGTTAAGGGAACCCAGTCAGTGAAAGAAAGACGAAATCAGATGCGATATAGTTTTTGTGGAAAAATAGCAATTTATCTTATTATAATAAGAGATACTAACTTGTCAAGCATTTCTTTTCCTACTGCTGTCTCAGAGTCAAAGTAAATATGTGTTTCGGATGTTGAGTTCAAGTATAATCGGCCTACAAAAAGAAATTAAGCTTATGTGAAGCTATGTCTGTGGGAAAACACATTGTATGCAAGAAATTAGACAAAAGGTATATGTAACTGAAAAAACAACACAATTGGCAAGTTCTTTACCTCTCTTCGGATTGATGGTGGTGGCAAGCACAATTCTTGGCTCAGATCCGTAGCTTTCAAATTTGTTACGAAATGCAAGAGCCAAGGCGTCAAACATACTGACAACGTTACATCACTGAAAATATTGAACAATATTAACTCGCAGTCAAGTGCACGTAGAGAGTGATTAAGTCCTCTCCCCTCTCTTCACATTACCAGCCTCCCAAAATCTCAAAAGAAGGACCTCTCGGCTGTGGTTGAACATCGACCGGCTTTCAGATCAGCAAGCAGGATGAAGGAACTCGCCATTGTTGGAGGTGATAATGAGCAGAGATGATACTTGTAGTTTTCGTATATACGATGGTCTTCATCACTGCAACGATCTCCAATTTATAGGAGAGTTCTGGCCAGTTACATATGAAAGGTCTGAGGTTGATTTAATGATGTTTAGTGGAGAGAGTGGGACGAAGAATGTTAACTGTCAGATTAAAAGGACCAAATTAATGGAAACCCAAGGCGTTTCAAGGTGTTTCTAATCGAAGGCGGCTTCACGGGACAACAAAGATGACGATATAACCTAAAAGAGGTTGTTTTTTGCTAAACCACTCAGCATTCTGGGTCTAGACAAAAACATACACATGAAAGCCCAAAATTAAAGAAATAGAACTCAGTGGAAACAAAAAAATGAGTTTTGTTGGCTTTTTATAAGTGACATGTGTCACAAAAAGCCTTTATGAAATTGCTGATGTGGCAGCAGGAGAAGGCAGATAAACCAACTTTATTAGTATAGATATTTTTCCTTGTTCAAACTATGCAAATATTTATTTATTTTATATCAATACTTAATATTAATATTGTTCCCCTGAAAATACATTATAGAGAGAGAGATAGACAGACAATAATTAAAGAAACACAATAAACCTAAATAGTCAAATATATTATCTAAAGCATTCGAGTATATAAACCTAAATAGTCAAACATATTATCTAAAGCATTCGAGTATTTTAGGAATAGAAAAGTTCTTATCTACACTTGCTGGACACTTTCTTGTTTATGGGCTCAGATGGGTCCGAAAGAGAATACAAAACTTAAGCATATATTAACATTTTTCACCTTAGGCCCACCAATCTTATTCCTCTTCTTATCTTTTTCTTCTGTTCTCCGTCGAAAACCTACGGCGACAGCTATTTCACATCTTCCTTTTCTTAAATCAACGGTGATTGAGTGAGTTGGTGACGTTCCCCACCCCCTGTGTTCTGAAGACTCTAGTGGCTCGTACACAGCTTCTAATCTTCAGTTTCTTTCATCTCCAGTTTCTTCATCAAATACCTGTTTTCTCGAAGCTTCGTTTGATTCTCACTGAAATCTTACCATCGACCAGCTTCCTCCGATTGTCTTTTTCCCAAGAAAACTTGTCATTATCACTGAAATATCGACGAATGTCGATTCCTGATTTGAATGAACTCGATACCATGGTTAGATAATCGTTCATGTTTCTGTAGTTTCCGGTGAAGACCATTCTCGATCCTTCTAAAGCTTCCTTGTTTCTGTTATATGAAATCATTGATTTAAAATTCCACTAATATTTTCTTAATAGTTAGTGTCCAACTTTGTATAGATCGACAGCGAGGTCATACAAAGGAGAAGAAGATGAGGTGTCTCGGATTGCCCACAAATTCTTGGGCTTTCGCTTGATAATTCTCTAGCCCATCTGTAGACAGACATTTTATGTGATTGAGGCCAACTGAATAGTCCATTTTAAAACAGTAAAACGAAACATTTTACAAACCCGTGTTTAGGCAAGCTGACGTGTCACACTCTGGTTCTTTTACTTTATGACGTGGTTGCCTGTGTGTTTTCATTTTACTTTATTTTATCTTTTGCTACGGCATCTTTTCTTTGAAGTTTATTAAATTTTCCCTAATTTCCTTGAAAATTGTAACATAACACACAACTTAATCTTCCATATCTGTATAGCTGAAAAGCATTTACAAAATATGGAGTACATAGTAAGAAATCCTAAATCAATTCATTCTCTCTGGCTAAAGTTAATTTTCTTTTTTTGGCCTTAACTTAATTTAAAAAAGCCTTTTATTAATCCAACATTTTATGCAGTTTGCTAAGAGATGTTTGTTTTGTTGAATCAATGTTACAAGACCATAGGCTACTGTACGTATATATTATTGAGAAAACGAACATTAAAATCTTGAACTTTAAATTAAATCCAAAAAGTCTCTAACTTGTGTTTGAGTAAAAGAAATTTGAACTTATAAATATTGGTCGTTTTAACTATTTTGTTGATTCGACCATTTAAGAAACTCTAATAGTCAACTATTAAACTGGTGTAACAACCGTTAAATCCAACACAACACCATTTTAAAAATCATTTTAAGAAAAATCTCAAATCAGTTTCATCTTTCTCACTCAAAAATCTAACCCCTAATTCAATTTTGTCTTTTCCAAATTGAATCTCCGATAAAGCCAAGCAGTGGTGGTTTATCCACTGGCAGATAATGATTTTCATTAGGGATAGGTGTTCGGGTACCCATTTGGGTTCGGTTCGGATCTATTCGGGTTTAAAGATTTCAGTCCCGTTCTGGTATTTTTAAATTTCGGCTCGGATTCGGTTCAGATCTTTGCAGGTTCGGTTCGGGTTCGGATAACCCATTTAAATAATTTTTAAAATTTTAATATTCATTATATGCTTAAAAATTTTCAAAATCTATAAAACAAAATAATATATTACATATATATTTGTATAATATATGTCAAAATACCTAAAATTAACATATAAATTGGTTTGATTTGAATATTTGGATAGAAAATCAATAGATATTTCAAGTATTTTGGTGTTTTGAATATATTTTACCTATTTTAGAAATTTACTTTTAACTATTTATGTGTATTTTCAAGTATTTTAGACAACTTAAAAGTATCTTATACATTTTGGATGTTTTTAATATTAATTAAATTTAAAAATAAGTAATATATTTAGATATATAAATCTATTTCGGTTACATTCGGATACCCGAAATATTTTGGTTCGGGTCTGGTTCGGTTTCGGTTCTTTAGATACCAAAATTTTGAACCCGTTCGGATATTTAATCAATTTCGGTTCGTGTCCTGTACTACTTTTTTGGATCGGGTTCGGTTCGGTTCTTCGGATTCGAGTTTTTTGCCCAGCCCTAATTTTCGTCAAAGATTGCCTTTAAAATAGATTCGGGGAAGATTAAATCCAATTGGGAATCAGGTATTTGAACGAGAAAACTGTTTAAAACAAAATGTTTTTCTTAAAACAACATCAAATAGGGTTTAATGGTGGTTACTCGAGTTTAGTAGTTGGCTATTTGAGTTTCTTAAATGTTCGAGTCAACAAAATATCAGAATTAAAATGACCAATATTTAAAAGTTCTGAAATTTTTTTTGGCTCAAACACAAATCGAAAAGCTTTTTGGGCTTTAATTTGAATGTTCATAATTTTAATGGCCGTTTCCTATATTATTTCCATTCCGTATATTATTTTCGATTTGGTTTTGTGAAACCCGTCTGATATATGAGACCATTGACTTTGGGTTTCACTTCTCACTCATCAATAACCAGAAGATTTCGACACTGAAAAGCCCATTTAAATTGGAGTGAATGATACAAGCCCAAATACTAAAAAGTCCATTTGTTACGTCGTCAATTATTCTTTATCTTATTCGACAAGCAGTGGGCATTTTCGTAATTTACAATTTTGGGGAAATCACAATAATATTAATATCAGCTCTGGGACCACCGTTTCCTTCCCCACCACAACCAACCATTTTCCTCCGTTTCTTCTTTTAAAATAAATATATAAAATTGATTTCTAAATAAAAAAACAATTACTATTATCTTTGGTATTTTATTTCGTCAAGATATACTTTAAACGTTTAATAAATTAATTTATTATTTATTTTTCTCTTCTTCTTCTTCTTCATCAATTTGTTTTTCCTTTCTTCCATGGCTTCCTAAGCTTTCCTCTCTCTCTCTTCACCTGCAATTTTCCTTCGATTTTTTCTCTCTCTCTTTTTAATTTCAGTTTCTCTTAATCTCCTTGTCTTTGGAAAAGAAACGACATTGGTGAATCGTCCTGTAATTTCATTCGTCAGATCGTAATATAATTTTAACTTATCCCCGCATCAATGGTAAGGAATCTCATAAGTGTATTCATAAATTTTGAACCTAATTAATTTAATATTTTCAATATTTTAATTAGGTTTTTGAATTTCGCTACAACTTTTCTACCTAAAATCTCTGTAAAACGAATCAAAATCTTATCAATGAAACCAGATAAATACGTTTTCAATCAATAATCGTTTTGTGGTTTGTTATTGTTGTGGTTATGTTTATGTAAGTTTTTTTTCCTCCATTGATGTAAAAAAAAAACTCTTTTGTTTTTTTTTGGTTTGGTTCATAGTTATTGTAAAACCTTCTTCTTACTATTTGATTTGATCTGTTTTGTTTCTGTTTCTTCTTGATTTTCAGTTTTTTGTTTAATCCCAATTTCAGAGAAATTTCACAGGAAAAAATAATAAATTTTACTCTTTTTTTTTTTCTGTCTCTGGGCACATCCTTCTGACTTTTCTTTCCGGTGTAAATCCTTATGATTGTTTTTTTCACGAAATAAATACTGTTTTGAGAATATATGCCTTTTAAAGAATTTGTTCATATTCATGAATGAATTGATTTTTAAAAAATAGTTTCTCCAGATTCTAAAACCCGATCTGGATTTAAGCATCCTTATCTGATTATTTTCTTTCACAAAAATATGAAAATAAAAACCAAATTTTTACTTGATTAATATATTAAAGATAAAACATTTGTTGTTAATATCAAAATTTCTCCTTTGTTTTGCAGATAACTTTGTTGTTTACCTGAGTTAATCTTCCTTCCTTTGGATGAAGAAGGTTGGTGATTGCTGCAGCTTGTAGAAAAGCTGCTTCTTTTGAACTATGTTTCTAACTTTTACAACTAATCACTCCAAACATGAGAAGCTGTTGGTTCCTCTTTACTTCATGCTACAGTCAACAAGAATCAACCAGTTTATGCAAACCAGTCTTAAAACAATAGACACAACAACACACCTATCAAAGGTGGAGTTTATCATCAGAGATCTATTGACCATTCTTTTATAATAATGGAAAGGTTTGCTTTCTTTTTTTTTCTTATTCTTCCTTGCACATATTGGTTTGGACTTAATGCTATAGAAACAGACAAGATTCTGTTTGTGTGTGCAGATATAAGTTTCTGGAAGAGCTTGGTGATGGTACATGTGGCAGTGTATATAAGGCTGTCAATCTTGAAACATATGAAGTTGTAAGTTTCATGATGAAAATAAGTTTTTTTTTTTTTTTCCACTCATCCAATTTTATAACCTTAACTTTATAGGTTGCTGTTAAGAAGATGAAGCGAAAGTTTTATTATTGGGAAGAGTGCATGAATCTGCGAGAAGTAAAGGTATTGTACTTGTATCGATTCTTCAAGCAGTTCACTTTTGTGTGTTCAGAGTTTGATGATGTGATTTTTTTGTGACTCTGCAGGCTCTTCGTAAGCTAAACCATCCTCACATCATAAAGTTGAAGGAGATTGCGAGGGAACATAACGAGCTTTTCTTCATCTTTGAGTGCATGGTAGTAGAGAAAGAGAGATGATCTTCCCTTTCTTTTCGTCCTTTGTAACATGTTTTAATTAATATATTCTCCTTAATTTAGGATCACAATCTATACCAAATAATGAAAGAAAGGGAACAAAGACCTTTCTCTGAGGGAGAGATAAGAAGTTTCATGTCTCAGATGCTTCAAGGCCTCTCACACATGCATAAAAATGGTTACTTCCATAGAGACCTGAAACCAGGTATGTATGTTTTGTCATATGCTTGCTTCTCTTTCTTTGAGTGTCTTTTAACAATTTGTATTCCGTTTTTTTTTTTTTTGGTTTTGGAAGAGAATTTGCTGGTGACCAACAACATCCTGAAAATTGCTGACTTTGGACTGGCTAGAGAAGTTGCATCTATGCCTCCTTATACTGAATATGTGTCTACACGTTGGTAAGTTAATGGTTCATTTGATATTGTTTTATTAGCTAGCTTTTAACTGGCTCTCTTATTTGAAACAGGTATCGAGCTCCAGAAGTTTTACTACAGTCTTCCTCATACACTCCTGCAGTTGGTACTTTCTCAAAAATCTTTTTCTGCTTCATCACTTTACAATATAGTTTAACATTTAAAATAACTGCAGACATGTGGGCAGTGGGGGCAATATTAGCTGAGCTTTTCGCTATTTCTCCCTTATTTCCTGGTGAAAGGTGAATTATTTGTTCTTTTACCAAATGCTAAACTGAATCTCTGAACAATGAAATCTGTTACTGCATTTAAAGCTTCTTTGGTCAAGTTTTGCGTAATACTATTTACACTAATATAATGATTTTCTTATGAGCAGTGAGATAGATCAACTATACAAGATTTGCTCTGTTCTTGGCAAGCCTGACTGGACCACATTTCCTGAAGCAAAAAGCATATCTCGGATCATGAGCATTAGCCACACAGAGGTAAGATACCTTAATGAAGTTGCTTATAAGATATTCAATCTGATCTCTGAATTTCTTTATGAACAGTTTCCTCAAACAAGGATTGCTGATCTACTCCCCAATGCTTCCCCTGAAGCTATTGATTTGATCACTGTGAGTCCTTGTGTTCACTCTTCTTTGAAAGTTAGTATATATTGGTTCTTATATTGAATCAACAGAGACTTTGCTCATGGGATCCATTGAAACGACCCACTGCTGATGAGGCGCTAAACCATCCCTTCTTCAATGTAATCTGACTTATCCTCTTTCTTCTTTTGAATCTGTTTCACACACACTCTCTGTATTGATAATATAAGACACCACCAATAGATGGCTACGCAGGCTTCTTATCCTCTACATGACCTTGAGTTGAGGCTTAACACCATGGGTGAGCGTTTTTTCTTTATTTCTGCTTTCACAGCAGATATTAACTTTGTTGTATTCAGCAGCGGAGATGCCTAACCTTGAGCTTAACCTCTGGGACTTCAACACAAAACAAGATGAATGTTTTCTCGGCTTGACCCTGGCTGTAAAACCAAGTGCTCCTAAACTAGGTAAGTATCATTCCCTTATGTAGAGTAGATGCATATGGTCATATGATTACACATATTGACATTGCAACAATCCTTTTTTTTTTGCTGCAGAAATGGTCTGCAATGCATCTCAGGACATGAGTGAGGTAATCTTTTAGACACCATGAAGTTGTAATGAGCTTCTCATTGAGTTGTTGTAATGAATCCAATACTCTCCTTTTTTTTTTGCAGAACTTTCTCTTTTGCCCTATGGTTAACAATGATCGTGAACCATCAGGTGATAAAACTTGAGCCTTTGATTAAACTTAAGCATATGTGTTTGGTTATGTTTCTCTTTATTGAATTGTTTTTTTTTTTTTGAACATTTACAGTTTTCTGGTCTCTGCTCTCCCCTGATGAAAACCGCGTCCACGCACCTGTTGAATCATGTCCTCTATCTCTGTCCTTCAGGTGAGAATGATTCAATGTTTTTTCTACTGAATTCATTAATGTGTTAACAGAAACTTCTTTGTTGTTGTGAGCAGTCCAGTGCAGCAACACACAAGCGTGGGACCTCCACCACAGTCAACAACAGGGTTCACCATGGGATCATCAATGCAACCGAACATGTTGGACCGCCCATGGATGGCTGTGTCTGCGCCGTTTCAACAAACTCATTACCTCTGATCTTACTTAATCCATAATACCTACTAAGAAAAAGTAAATAACACAGAGGTTTGTCAGTTAAAAGAAGATAGAGAAGAAAAAAACAAACAGAGAGGAGGTTGTAGATTTTGCCTGTCACCTTATTATTCTCTGATTTGTAAAGATTGGGGGTGTTTTAGGTGACTTTAATTTTCTCCCAGAGCTTGAACTTAAATCATTAACTATTTTATCCATTCTTGAGAACCGACAAGTCTCCCTTTTGTGTAATATATATATTATAAATGAGATAATTGTTTTTTTTTTTTTTTTTTTTTTTGATCAACAAATGAGATAATTGCTTATGTTGTCTTCTTTTCTGTCTCATGTGGGTTCATAATAATATACCCAATCATTCAAACCTTTGTCGTGGCTCATCCTAAGGGGTTAGCGCAAGTAGTACGTGGCTCGGGTTATTTGGTTTTCGGTTAGCAAAAAAATATGTTAGAACTGTATATCGAACAAAAATCCGGTTTGTTTGTTGATGAAAATTCTGCCATAGTTGACCAAAAATTTGGGCTTTGATTTAATCTTGATTACAAATTTGGATTTTGGTTAAATTTGATTAATTTGATTCAAAAATTTGGTTAAGATCGAGAGTGTATAGTAACAATTTAAAAAGAAAATCAATTTAACAGCTGCCGAACAAAACCAAATCAATTACTAGTTTTTTCTAGATAACCCCACCCAAATTGAACTAAACTCGTAATTAAATTTGAATTTTGGTTCAGCTGGTTCGGTTTGGGTCAAAATCAGGGGCGGATCCCGCTGACAACTTAGTGGGGTCACTTGACAGCATTTCCAAAAATAAACTCTATTTGAAGTTTCCAAAACTCTATATTTGAAGTTTAAAACTGTTCTTATCAAAAAGCAAAACTTCAAACTCAAGTTCAAAATTATTTGTATTTTATAATATGGTACTTATATTTGTCATAACTAATTTGAATTCATAAAACTTTTGTAAATAACTAGCACATTTATAAACATATTACAACAATATTAATTAATAAAATATCCTATTAAAATATAAAAATTTAAATAAAAATAACTTAATTAATATTCAAACAAAACACCATATTATTTCATAAAATGATTTTCGTAATGCATATATGATCGATCTATTAGTGCATTTCGAAGTAAAAATGGTTCTCTTCATTTTTATTTTGTAGATTACGAGCTAAAATTTATTGAAATCGAGTGATATTGATTGATACTTGTAAATACTTTAGATCAGAACAAGAAAGTAAAAGAGAAACATAAAATATTGCTAAAAGATTAATTTCTTTTCGATGATATTAATACTCGTGAATATATTTGATATGCACAAGAAAGAATTGTACGAAAAAGACTTCATAAACAACGACAACAACCATCTTCAGTTACAAAAACAAAATTGGACAATATTTGAAAATTTTGAAGGTTTCGGATCAAACTTACATGACTATTAGTGTTGTTGTAATATTTAAATTTGTGTAATAGTCATGTCTTCATGTAATTTTTAAAAATATTTTTTGTTAAGTTTATTTTGTATAGTATTGTTGTCTAAACTAGTTTAAAATATTTTAAATCTTATTTTAAAGTTTTATTTAATTTTATGTGTAAAATTTAAATTTTGTAAAAAATAATTTTTTAAGGATTAAAAAAATGAACGAGAAAATATTTATGAAACATAAAGGTGATGTGTGATTGTAGGAACCAAAATGAAAATTAAAATATAAAACTTCAAATTTGAAGTTTTGAGTAGTGAAACTTCAAATATAGAGTTTCATTCCTCAAAACTTCAAATTTGAAGTTTTAAATTTTTTTTTTAGAGCAAAAAACTTCATATTTGAAGTTATAGAATGTCTTTTGGAGATGCCGTAAAATAAGTACTAAAATATAAATTGTATATGATTTGCTTAAAAGTTAACGGTAGTTTGTTTGCTCCTAATGACCCTTCAAAACCCAGTTCCGATTCCCCACTGACACCCTTCCAATTATATTTTTAATTAATGTATATCTATAAGATACATGTATTTATTGTATGATCCCAGTTAAAAAAATTTGAGTCTGCCCTGGTCAAAATCTCAGCCCCAACAGATAGAATGGGACAAAGAAAAACAGTTCGTGGAGATTAACTTCCAACAGTACTCGCGCTACATCCAATCGAGTACAACGTTCTGTAGACGGATGCAGTCTAACAAACTTGCCCACAGGAGACGATAAGCACTTCAAACCCTTATGGGAGAACATGTAATTTGGCACAGACTTTAAATCAATCCACAGTGGCATTGCAGACAAATCCGGAGGAAATGCTGCTGTCTCTGGAGTCCATAGATTGATAACTAGAGGCACATCAGTCACGTGCCAGTACCTCCTTCTCAATACCTTATGCTGCAGAGCCTCATTTTCAATTCGAAACAAAACTGAAGTCTTGCTTATGAACTGAACATCGATTTTCACCTTCACACCTGGACTCGTCCAGATACGATTCACAGTAGCATGGATACTCCCAACATGTGGCGCATCCCCAATAAAGTATCCCACAACGTAATTCTTCCATAGAGGATCAGAGCTTGTATAGATATCTTCCGGAATGTCAATCGCCGCTACACCATTAGACACCTCGAACACCGGTCGCGAACTACCCACCACTGGAGATTTCCAAGGGTTTTGAGCCGCCGGGATCACCAAATCCAACGAATCCATGAGAACCTAAAATGACGATATGAAAGAGGGAAGAAAAGACCAGAGATTAAGAAACAGAGACTTCTCGTCGATGAGCGTGAGGCTGCACCAACGGAGACGACGGCGCAATAGGGCTGCGGAACCCTAGTCGCGGAATCGCCTAATCGCCTCCATTCCATTCTCTAATCGCCTCCATTCCGTTCTCTATCGCCCTAGTCGCGGAACCCTAGTCGCGGAATCGCCTAATATATTTATATTGTTTTCATATTAGTCTAAAAAATATATATGCTAATTATGTTTTCATATAATATATATATTAAAACATAATTAACATAATTTTTAAACTAAAATGAAAACAATATATTAAAATAATCTAAATTTCATTTCTAAGATAATAATGTATATAAAATATTTTCTATTTTTGATGATTTTCTATATTTTGACTGCTAGATTTAAAATGATTTTATAGATCTTCTAATAATAAAAACAACTTTATTTTCCGAAGATTTTCATTGTGTTGACAATACCATGCACTCTTGTAAAATAAATAAAAAATATAATCGAATTTTACTGCTTATGTTAATTTATAAACGTGTGTCATGACATCCAATTAACTAAAAAAGAATCAACACATTAAAAATAATAGTAGTATGCATGCTGCAGAGTGCAGCCTTACAAAATTGAAATAATCTGGCCAAGATATAGATTTTTTAAAAATCATTAGTGTACATATATGTTCTTCTTCCTTTTTTTTGGAAAAGGGCATTACATAGATGTTCTTGAATTGTGATCACAGGCTACTGTGGTATATGGCAATATCCCTACTCATGTAGAATAAAAGGAAACTAGGATAAGGTTTGCGTCTGGCATGATGAATTTATTTGTATATATTATCGATAATTTTTTAATATATTTGATCATTTTATTTATACATATACAATGTTTTTTTTTGTTATTATATAATTTCTTTCCGATGGATCAGATGGAACTAAACTATAATTAATATATCATAGATTGATCGGAGTGGACATTAAACAAATTATGACACAAAAATTTTATTTTTTCCACTATACATTTTTGAAAAAAGTGAACAATACTGTTTCCACAATTGAATTATTTTGACATTTATCTTCAATATAGTTTTGAAAAGTTTCAGATCAACCATCAAACTAATACATGTCATTTTAATGTTTTTAGTCGTATGCTTAAGGAAAACTTACATTTTTGTAATTTAAAGTCATTTAAAAAATTTAAAATATAACATATAAGAAAAAATCTAACATATAAGAAAAATATAACATATAAGGTTTTTTTTTGTAATTTAAAGTCGTTTTAAAAAATTTTAAATATAACATATAAGGTTTTCTCATTTTTGTAATTTAAATTCATTTAAAAAAATTCAAAATATTACATATAAGAAAAAATATAATTTTTTATTATATGGTTAATGTGATTGTTTATTTTTTTAATAATATAAAATTTAGAAAAATGAAAAAGGATGAAAAAATTGTTATCAAATCTTTATTATTCATAGTCATTAATTGCTATATATATGTTAATCATATTAGGTAATTTTGTAGTTTTTATTTAAGAAAAGAATACACGTTTCTTATATTTTGGGATAATATAATGTTCCCTAATAATTGGATTTGAAACAACATTTTTTTCAATTGATTCTTAAGTTGCCACCTAAGCTAAATTGTCATCTTAATTAATTGACACCTAAACATGATTTTTTTAATTATTGCAAACTTAAGATTACAAAAATGATCCTTAATTAATATACATGAGATATAGTCGAATTTATTATGTTATTTTTAAAATATAGTTAGCTAAAAATCTACAAACTAAAATACAATATGCATGCTGCAGCCTTACAAAAATTTAAAATGTGTTATATACATATAGATTTTTAAAGATGATTACATTACATAGATGTTCTTGACCACAAAATTAATGATGTGAAATTGTTATCGTAGGCTTTCACGCATGCTACCTTAATGTCTCAATCATTTCTCAATGCCATTCGACTCATCAGCATTTGACTCCTATAATAATTATACATTATTATCAATTTTTGTCGGCATAAAATTGAGAATTTTATAAAGTAAATTAATACTTATTGAAAAAAAAAAAGAAGAATGAAAATTGAAGTGGGTGCTGGTGGCAGCAAATGGTTGGGGCCTACTTCCAGGTTTACATCCTTGTCGTTTTCTTTGCTCCTAACGCAAGAGCTGTAATCGTCTGCACCACAGAGCATTTTAAGTTTTTAACAGCTACATATAATAACAAGCCACGTTTCTATAATTAGACACAAGTTGGGGTGTCGTAAAATATACAGCTCTTTATTGTTTCAATTAAAATTAGAAAGAAATCGAAAAACTAAAAGATTTTAGAAAGAGGAAAGAAGAAGAGAGGAGGGGATTTTAGAGAAGAAGAAGAGAGGAGATTCTGTTTGGATACACTGCGGATCATATCCGAGAAAAACTTCTTTTTTTTTTGATTATCTTGCTCGTACCTTCTTCTTTATGACGACGATGATGGTAGTTAACAGCTTCGATTTATGGCAAAAGGATGTTTTCTTCTCTGCAGCTGAAGAAGTACAAAAGTCTGCAGATATGTATGTATATGTTTTATGTTATTATGGAGTCAGATTATCTTTTGCTTATAAATAGTTAATTTTGATTTTTCCTTTATTCAGAATGGAGTCTGCTTATAGATTGTGGATTAGAGGGAAGAAAGATGACATCTTTAAGGAACTTCAAGCAGCTTTGGGTACTGCCAAATGGCAGGTATTTTTTGGGAACCTTTCTCTGCACAAAAGTCTTTCTTGAATAATCTTTTAGTGTCTTGTACTATTTTGGAATCTCGGTACAATTTTGTAGTGAATAACCAGCGAATTAGACAAGAAAAACTAGATAAAAACTTGATTGAAGCAAACACTTAGATCCCTATTCATAAACCTCAAACCCAATTTACTATTTTGATGTAGAATGGGTTTTATAAACCAAATAGAATATTATATCGGTCCGGCAAAACTGAATGTGGTCTTTTACCAGCGGTATGAAGCTCGGATATTTATGAAATTTGGTTCAGTTATTCAGTTTTTGGTTCTGTTCGGATAACAATGTCAGGAATGAGCTAATATCCAAAACAATTGGTTCTCTAATTCTGTTCTGGTTTGGTTCAAATTTTCCAGATAATTTTGGATAATTCAGTCAAGAAATCAGTTTTTTTTTTCCGGGATTAAGTATCGGATCTTTCGAATAAATTTAAATATCTGGGATGCATATTATTCGGGTAATTCAGAAAATATTAAATTTTTGGATAATTCTATTTGGATAATTTGTTTTTTTTTCCTGGGTAGTTTGAGTTATAAGTAGTACTTTAAAAATATTTGCTAATTTTTAAACTAAATATAATTAATGATTTAGGTATAAACTGTATTTTTGATATATTCACTTGGTTCTCGATTCGGTTGGTTTCGTTTCAATTTTTGGTTTAGAGATATACAGACCGCTCGTTATTTGTGAATGGTTCGGTTTTCTGGTTCAGTTCCGGTTTGGTTTTCGGTTTTCGATTTTCGGTTTATATGTCCATGCCTACCTAGCACCCTGAGATTTAAGTCATTGTTAAAGTTAATAAGTTTCTTGAATCATGTTCTCTGGTTTAGTGTGTTCTTGTTGAATTTTGAAGAATGGTTTTGTTTGTTTTTTTTTGCCTCGTTTTATCGGCTATTGCTAATTTATTATGAATCAGTTTGAGGAGTTTCATAATATGTTAGAGTTGAGTCATCTCATGTTTATTGTAATGTTATCTTTGGGAGGTTTCAAGAAAGTGTTTGTTTGTTTTTCTCTTTAGTTCAAGATTCAAGATAATTGAGTCTTCTTTATGTTAACTGCTAAATTTGAAACTATGATTTTCAGTTGGAGGAGTTTGAGAAAGCAGTCAGATTGAGCCATAGGAAGTGTGGGGATGATTCAACATCCACAACACGGCACAAACAGTTTGTTGCCGCTATAGAAAACCAGATTCATCGCGTTGAAGCCCCACTGCAAGAAACTTATAGTGAAAATGGAAAAGAACCCCTCCGTTGGGTTAATCTCAGTGAAGAAGAGAGAGACGACTTGGCCATGTTTCTCTCTGGATCTTCTTTAACCTCACATAGCTTTAGTAGTGAAAGCAGCATCAAGTCGAATGTAGCTGAAGTTACAAATGACGTTAATGGCTCTGAATGTGTCATAGACATTCAAGAAAGCGCAAAACCAAGAAATGCAGAGAAAACAGCGGGGACAAGAAGGACATGGAGTTCACCAGATTTCAGTTCCTTGAGGATTATAGTTCCTGGTGATAATGAACAAGAAGAGGAGAAACTAGTGACACAAATCGAAGCTACTCCTAAAGTGAAAGGAAGTAAGCCTGTCTTGTGGATGCAGAGACTTCCTGATCATACTCAGGTGAATTCTCACAATCACCTTTGCTCTAATACATTTCTTTACTCATTGATTAGGAAAGACTAACTTACCTTTTATGACTCTTCTCAGATTGGTTGCTTCCAAAATCCGATACGCTTATCATTTAACCATCCCATCAAGCTCACTGTTTCCTTAATGCTAATGGTGTTTCTTCTATGTGAGTCAATCTTCACTTGTTTTTTTTCCTTAAATGATTTTGATCTTGTGAGTGTTGAGTTTCTAATGAGCATTAGTGTTTAAAACGATGCAGTACCCTTCGTAGTGTATTCATCTTGAGAATTCAACCACTGTTCTCAAGAAGCTTATCATCATCCCTCAAGAACAAGTAGAGATTAAAGAGATTCACATATAATTACTTTCCATTTGTTGCTTTTCTGTTCTACAGGGAACATATAAGAAAATCATAAACTTGTGACACTGAGTAGAGTTTACACTTTGGTTTTGGCTATCGTTTATGAAGAATGTAAATGTAGAATACGTTACATAGTTTTCAAGTATTTGTTGTCTCTGCTCTTTCTCTTCTTGCCTTTACAGTTACCAAGTGTCAACCAACAATAGTATAGGTAAGTTGGTCAAGAATATCTTTTTTTGATCAACTTAGAATATCTGGCTAAAAGACATTTGGATAGTTTTTTTTTTTTTTTTGTGTGGAGGTGATAAACACCGAACTAGCTAATAATCGAAAGTTGGTTTTAGATTGTTTTTTTTTAGTTGTATTAATATTTTTAAAAATTCTAAGAATGATAAGTTGGCTTAATTAGTTCAAATAATTTTTTTCAAGTAAGTCAATGATATTTAAATACTCGAAACAATATTTAATATATTTTTTTTAACATCACTGATAAAAATATTACTCTTTTAGTGCTTACTATGAATACTGAACATACAAACTACAAAAATTGATTTAATTAATATAAAAAGTTCTACATCCAAATCATAGTCACATTTTGATTTATCCATCATACTAATAATTGTAACCTAGAAAAGTAATTTTATTTTAGTTTTGATCCAACATATTGAAAATAGTATTCATTGACTCTATTTTCTAGTATTGATAAAATTATACAAAAAGAATAATTTTATTCTGTTTATTTTTAAAACGGTAAATAGATATATTTCAAAGATTTTATTAACTATTTAAGGTAAAAAAAAATAGAATTTTAGTTATAATATAAGTCCTTAAAGCAAGGGGGACTATCTACTATTAGATGTCTTTGGTGTAGTGGCATACGTATGAATTTCAAGTAATCTGCAGCCGTAAGTTCGAATGCTCCTTTAACCCCTATTTTGTCTTTATTGATATTTTTTGTCTTTTTGTTTTTGATAGTCACAACACGTAAAAGATTTGGTCGTAATCTATGATTACCCAATAATGTAATTTCGTTTTATGGCTATATATCCCTTATATATTAATAATTGAGAAGTATTACAACATTTTCTCGTAGCCACGTGTTATCACCAGATTGATTCTTAGAATACTTAGAAAAATAAGTTTGTCCTTCTAAACATATATTATATTTTTTTATAAACTAACTATCAAATTGATTAGTAGTGTACAAAAGAATATTCTCTTTTCTTTTTTTAAATAAAAATTACGAAATTACCTAATATGATTAACATATATATGACAATCAATGATTTTAAATAATAAAGATTTGATAACAATTTTCCTATCTTCCTTCATTTTTGTCAAATTTTATATTATTAAAAAATTAAACAATCACATTAACTATATAATTAAAAATAGATTATTTCTTATATGTTATATTTAAAAAAATTTTAAACGACTATAAATTACTAAAAATGTTTTAAAAACATTGTGTCGATGGTTTAACCTTTTATTTTTATAACAAGATATCAATGATCATAAAATTGTATGAATATGAAGTCTCTTTAATAAATATATATTTTAATATTTTTAAAATTAAACTATACACCATATAAAAATACATAAATATGTTAATTTCAAAATTTACATTGATAAGTATTTAGACCTTAATATTTTAATTTTAAAATCTGTATTAAAAAAATCTCACGTTGAAAAATTTGTAATTAATGGTTTAGATTTTTCTGTTACATGAAATATAAATTTTTAATAAAATCATATGAGTAGGAAATCTCAATATTAAAAATATATTAAAATATACTATATATATGTCAATATCACTGAAATTTAATTATCTACTACATAAAATAAATAAAATGAACACAAAATAAATAATAATAAGTAAAATCATTTGCATACATAATGTTTATCCCGCGCAAGACGGGGATTATAACCTAGTACTATAATATAACTGAATAGGTTTAGAAACTACATAAATTAAATAATAATTAATTATTTTCTTTATCTTAAGTCTTAATAGTTGCATTTTTTTTCTTTTCACTTTGAAAAGCAGTTAATTATTTTCTTAACCTTAGCAGTTTCACAGTTACCCAAAAATGTAATTTCGTTTTCTTTTCACTCATTGCCATAACGTTAATACTCCCTCTGTTTTATTTTAAGTGTCACTTTGGTTTTGTGTACACAGATTAAAGAAACAATTAATTTTGTATTTTTCATATATAAAAACACAATTACCTATACACCTAACCATATTTTAACCAATAGAAAAATAAATTGTTAAATAAAATTAATAAATTTTGCATTGAAAATAAAAAAAGACCCTTATTTTGTAACGAAAAAATTTATCTACAACGAGACTTAATATGAAACAGAGAAATTGTAAGCAGACCTCTGTTTTAGTTATAAAAAAGCAGATCTCTGTTTTCCTTCTCTATTTCTTAAGTTATGATTTTCTATAGAAATTTCTGAAAATTTACAGACTGGTTAATGTAAAAACAAATTGTTTGGTTTAGATTTTTTTGTTGCACATTTTAATATAAAAAAAATAAACTAGAGGTCTACTTATAAAGATTTGCCAACTTAACAAAAGTTTACAAACAGATTAATATTGAAAAGATTTCTTATAGTAAAAAAGAGGGGCACTGATAATATATTAAAATAAACACGAAAAAATCTATGCAAAATCTAATTTATCAGTTCCCTTTATTTTTGTATATGTGTCCCCTAACTCACTAGAAATTTCACATGTGATTTCCCTTTATCAGTTCCCTTTAATCAACATCATCTTACACATTATTGATTTTGGGTTAAGTTTGATAAATTCTGTTTCTTTTTTGAAAAATGTATTTCTCAAAAAAAAAGTTATAATCTTATTAAAATAATATATAAAAACACAATAAAATTCTATGAAATTGAAATAGGTTTTTGTAAAAACTAATTTAGAGGGACTATCTTTGTATAATGGTTTATTAGTAGATGGTTTCGAATCCTATCATGCAAAAATTTTCTTCAAGAAAAAAGCTTTTCTAAATGGGTTTAATTTTTTTTTGCTTTAAATTGAATCTTTAATATTAAAATAGAATCATATTATTAAATTAAAATTTAGTTGACGTATGATTTATATATATATATATATATATATATATTTCATATTATAATATAACAAAATATTTTCAAAATTTTCTTACTGTATACAGTGTTTTCTAAATAAGTAATTAGCTTTGAATCTAAAATTTTGAATTTAATTATACATTAATATTTATTATATATTATTTAATCATAAATAAAAACAAATATATATAGATATATTATAATATATAATTATTTAATAAATTAAATGATTTTAAATAGTAAATGTATTATAAATAATCGTGAATGCAGATATTTCCATCAAACATATACGATATTTTGATGACATATTAAAAACAGATAATCTCATTTATAAAAAAAAAATCAATATGGAGTGGGTTAAAAATATAAATTAATATTTTTTAAAAATATTTTTTGCTTTTAAAAGCATGGTTAAAAATCTAATATCATATTAGGGAAAATTACCAAAAATAACTCAAAACTTGATTTTGAATACAAAAATGTACCACAAATTCAATCAAATGCAAAATTAACCTAAAATGCTAGTGAAATTACAACAACATCCTTATTATCAAACAAAAAACATGTATTGAATTTTACTATTATAACCCTCTGTGTGAGAAGACTTTAAAATAATTTAATTTTTTTTAAAATTTATAACCCTCTTGGTAAGTCTTCTCGTTCCGTAGATCTTTAAAATAATTTAAAATTTTTATAAAAAATATTTTGATGGGAATAATATTTTGGTAACATATGTTATAGTATTATTGGTATTTTTAGGGTTAGATTTTGAAATTTTATCTTCTTTAAAAAAACATATTTTTGACCTATATGTGTTTTGTGACTATCTAATAACTTGATTTAAACACTTTCTAATTATCTTAAAAGTTTAAGGAAGTGTTTTTTTGCTTAGTTATTTGATTATAAGGTCTGGAAGACTCACATAAGACTCACATAAGACTTCCCAATAAGTTTTCTGACATATCCCGCCTAATTTTTTGTAGAATTAATTAAGGTTCCGCCTAAATTTTAGAAGAATTTAGGTTTTCCGCCTAAATTGAAGTCTTCCAGTAGTCTTCTGCCCAAAGTGGTATATGTTTTGGATATGTATGTTGTGTGTGTTTATATATAAGATTCTAAAAAGTTATAGATTCAACCTAATGTGATTGTTTTGTTTATTATTTAAGCATAAAAAACTTATTTTTGAAGTTTTCTCTGTTTTAAGCCATTTTAATGCTTTTGAATATGCATATTTTTTTTTAGATTTGAGTCAAAATTTAGAAGACTTTTCAGAAGACTCTTGAAAGACTCTCGGAAGACTCTTAGAAGACTTCGTGGGAAGTCGTCGGAAAGTTTTCTGAAGTCTTCTGCCCAAAGCGGTACAAAAGAATGATGTCAAGTGGAGTCCAAGCTTATCTATGTTGAGGAATGATTTCTAGCTCCATGTGTATTAGTTTTCTTTATTGTCTGTTTTATGATTTGTATGTGTACTATTTTAGTTGTGAATTCTTTTATAAACTTGAAGAGATGTTAATCAAAAGAATTTGGTAAATATGTTCATGTTTTGCCAAAAGTACTTGACATCATTGAAGTTATTGATACAACATACCAAATTTTTTTTTTACCATTCTACCACTCATAATAAAACACAACAACACAAAAAACTTAGTCAAATTTACTAAAACTAAGAGAGAATACTTCACAAGGAAACTTAGTCAAATTCACAAAAGATCAAACTTGAATTTTAAGTGAAAGTTAAAATTTTAAATCTCATGTAAGTTAAAAAGTATATCTTATGATTTAAAAAGCCACATTAAACTACATGACTTGATATTTTTAAAGTTACTTAACACTTTTGAAAGTTAAATGTGGCTTTATTTTTGAAGACTCCAATCTTAAGAAGTCTTCTCGTATTAGCTAGAAACAGTAGTAAACATAAATATTTGAAATCTCATAATTATCACCAAATAAGTTATGAATTTCATCTAGGAGCCCCAATATTGACTAATACACATGAATTAGTAAGCAAATATTATAAAGTCATTTTAATTGTAGAGAAAATGAAAGTTTATTAAACATTGACGTAGAGACTTCTTAAGAAGTCTTCTATTTAGGTCACTTTTGCAATTGTAAATTTACGAAGGAAGACTTCTTAGGAAGTCTACTATACAAAAGTCATCTTGAGAAGTCTTCCTTTGTAAATGTTGGCTTACTTTTGAATTTGAAATTTTTTCGAAAATGCCAAAGAAGACTTCACGAGAAGTCTTCTCGGATAAATAAGTTAGATTTGTAATTGACCGAAATTTGTCAGAAATTTTTAACTTTTTATAGAAGACTTCTCGGAAAATCTTCTGAAAGTCTTTTCAATGTTGTAAGAAGTCTACTTCGGATACTTTTGCAATTGACTATATTTGAATTTTCTAGAGAAGACCATAGAAGTCTTCTCATTAATATTAAATGTTTCACTATTATTTTTTAATTGCAAAAGTAACCCACGCAGACTTCTTGCGACAGTGAGAAGACTTCAGAAAAAACTTTCAGAAGACTTCAATAGAAATTTTCCCCGAGAAAACTTCTCGAGAAGTCTTTTCTGGGATTTTCGATTTTTTTTCTTATTAAAGAAAAGTTAGAAGACTTCTAGGGAAGTCTTCTTGATGGAGAACACATCTAGCGAAGTCTTCTGAAAGTCTTCCCGAAGTCTTCTAAAAGTCTTCCCGAAGTCTTCTGAAAGTCTTCGCGAACAGATCTGAGAACAAAAAACGATTTCATACTTTGAACCTGTGAAATGATTTGCTTAGCTTCTCCAAGCACCCAAAACTTCACTACAAAATCTACCAAGTCGTTAATGAGCACGAATCATGAGCTTCAATGTCTCTATGAACCTTACAAAGCTTGGAATCAAAATCTTGGTTTTTTTAGAAGAATTTGAAGAGAGAGTGAAAGAAATGTGATTTGTGTGCATAAGTAATGAGATATGAAGAGTAAAAATTAAAACTTTGGTGCATTAAGAGCTTCAAATTGGTTGTTCATGGTGGTTAGTGTATTGATGGCAATTGCAATATTGTAAATACTTGGTGAAATGAGGATGATAAGGTAAAAAAGACTAATTTTTGAATAAAGAAAAAAAAATTAATGTCATTTTCGTGAATAATTCGGACTTTAGGGTGAATAGAAAAAATAAAGTTCAAAAAAACATGGGTCATTTTTATGTTTGACTTGAAATTTTAGGTCATATTTGAAAAAAAACTCTATCCGTCACATTAAGAATGAAGTCCGGCTCTGGTTCTGTGCTGGAAGTGCATTCGTAGAAGACATTTTGACTTTTTCAATTTTGATTAAGGCCTATTTAAAAAAAAAATTATATGAAAAATTGATCTCAAAATTTTTGTAGCAAAGGGTCCATTAAAATATATATACAATAAAAAAAATATAAAGAACACAACGTTAACTTTGTTAAAGAACAAAGAAAATATGATCGTTAGAGTACAATAAAAAAATATATAAACACTAGTGATCAACAACAACCTTGCAAGTGTGCAGGAGTCCATCCATAGGCTAATGCGATATAGGCACATTGAATTCGTCCATGAATAAAGTTTAAACACCAATGAACCATGGAATCTCATTCTTCTCTATAAAGACGTACATTAATCCTCTTTATATTATTTGAGGAACATTTTTAAGTTGTGATTTAAGCACTTTTAAGTTGTGATTTAAGTTTTAGTGCTGATGTGTCAACACCACAACTCTTCTCACAACCTATATTAGAGTGGATCTACCACCACAACTCTTCTCACAACCTATATTAGAGTGGATCTACATTACTAGAGCAATAACATAAATGCCATTGTGATACAACATTGTATATACGTAAGTTGAGACATATTTAATTAATTATAAGATTTTTAACGTTAAAATCATTCAGCTAAGTTTATTTTGGGTAAAAACCTCCAAACTAAGTATTTAAAGTAAAATCCCCTCAAACTAATTTTATTTAATGAATTAAACCCTAACAGATCATAATTACCATTACTACCGGTAAATCTTTAGTCTAGGGGTTTTAATATTAAAAATATATAAAAAAATCAATATTTTATAATATTATCTAAAAATTAGTAACTTCAATATTTAAAATTAGCATTTTTTTTTGTTGTAAATATATGAGTTTGATATGTTTTTAACATCAACATTATATATGTATAAATTAAAAATGTAAAAACCCAAAAAATATAATAAAACTTATATGAAGATTTACCTGTAATAAAATTACTAAAAGATTAAAAATTTAAAAAACAAGAAAATATAATAAAAATTATATCTTATCTAATAAAAATGTAATAATAAATCTTTAGATAGTTTTTATTATATTTTATAGGTTCTTACATTTTTAATTTATACATATATAATATTAATGTTAAAAACACATCAAGCTCATATATTTACAAAAAAATTTAAAAATGCTAATTTTGAAAATTTAAGTTACTAATTTTTAGATAATATTATAAAATTTTGTATTTTTTAGATTTTTATATTCTTAATGGTAAAACCCCTCAACTATGTTTACTTAATGTAGAAACCCCTAAACTAAAAATTTACCGGTAGTAATGGTAATTATGACCTGTTATGATTTAGTTCATTAAATAAAGTTAGTTTGGAGTGATTCATTAAATAAAGTTAGTTTGGAGTGATGACAAAAAAAAGTTAGTTTGAGGATTTTTTATTTAAATACTGAGATTTTTTACCCAAAACAAACTTAGGTGAGGGGTTTTAGCGTTAAAAAGTCCTTAATTATACGATCTTCTGCACATGGTTATGTATCTAACCGTATTATTGAAAATAAAATTAATGGCTGATTTGTTATTAAGACCGGTTTTAGACAAATGGTTTGTAAAAATAAAAAAACAGCTTAGTCATTAACAGAATATGAACTACGAAACAAACAAACATGAAATCTAATGCATTGACAATGTGATTTCATCATCGTTCTACATTATTATTTTTTTTTTTGTAAACTATCATCGTTCTACATTATTTCAGACTCAAATGTATGATAATTGTTTACAAACTTACATTGAAATAAGATCAAAAGACCTTGGGGCTTTCTTGGAATCGAGTATATGGCCCAGAAAAACACAACGTTGTTCTTTTGAAAGTTAGTTAACTTCCCTACAAACAATGTTAGCTAAATGACAGTGAAGCGAAACTAATGGTCCATATCATGGTATATTTAGCTTTCCAACTTTATATTGATCATACATTAAGGATTCAATCAAGTGATCTAAGATGCATCATAAACTTTATAAAGCATATGTAAATGTTTTAAAATAACAAGTTTCTTCATCAATCAAATAAACATATTTATTATACGTAGTCAGATTGCCTTGCATAAGGCTTACGTTATACGTGTCTGTTCGACACCATTTGTGTTAAGGAGTTTTGAAAAATATACAAAATACATTAAAAGGGATTATAAATATACTTGGTTATTTTTCATTGTTATTAGAGTTTACTAAATACGTGATAAAAAATTTACTTATTTGCTTTGGATTAAATTGCAAGTATTTTAAAATACGTGTCGACTTCTAGCGCAAGTTATATGTATTATTATTCCAATATGTAAAAATATTCATTTCCATCATTATTATAAGGAAGAGACGACGGTTCAATTATTAAATAATGTTAAATTGTGATTTATGCAAAGTATATATTTATTTTTAAGTTAACTCCGCATATGACGCAGATTATCACCTAGTATTTATTTATAGCGAATTTTATAAACGTCCAGTAATCTATAATTACAGTTGGCGACTTACAAAATAGGCTATACGTAGAAAATTTTCTGAATAAACGTTAGTTTATACTTTTTTTTCTAGATTAAACGTCATTTCAAGATTTTATTAAATTAAATGTGGTATTTTCTAAAAGAATTTTTTTAACACTCTTTAGTAGTAGAAAATTATGTGGTGTACCAACAAAAATATAATATATATATATATATATATATATATATATATATATATCTTAAGCAAATGTTTTTAAATATATATGTAATTTTCAGTGACATTTAAAATGCAAAGGGAGTCACTATAAATTTATTTTCATAAACTGATATAAGAGGGCTAATATAAGAATTTTCCAACAATATAAAACTACCTAAAATGATTTAGGTAGTCAAAATGAAAATTAATTAATTAACATAAAAAGATCAATAACCTTATCTTTGAATGAATGGTCATCGTTATCTATCATATTTACTAGAATCCTAAATTTCACGTTTCAAAAACCTTACACATCCTCAACTTTAAATCATAAGTCTAGATTAATTAACCATAAGATTATAAATGTTTTTTACCATTCATTAAAAGTGAATGTAAAAATGGTTAGTGTAAACATGAAAAATGGTTAGTGTAAACATGAAAAATGTTATATTTTTGGCAATTTCCCTTTCACATTTAAAAAAATGGTACTATAAATGTTGGACTAGTCCAACTCGCCGAACGGGCGAGTTGGACGGGGCGTTCGATCCAACTCGCCCGTTCGGCGAGTTGGACTGCTCGTTTGACTCCGTGATCCATTTTTCTCGAGTCTTTTGCTTCAAGAACTTTTGTCGAGAGTGTGTCGAGAAAGCTTTCGCACATAAATATAACTTTTAGACGTTGATTTCGAGATAACCGTTTTTGACCCAACATAGGGAATGCTTCAAATGGAAAGACTGCAGTGAAGCCTGCAAGTGATGTGAAGAATGTGACGGCTACGCGTACTGCTACGGAAACTGCTACGGTGACTGCTCCAGAGAGAGTTTCTGGATTGAAGAGTGCATCTCAACGAAAGTTTCGGCATGTTTGTCATCACTGTGGTCTTCTTGGACACATTAGGCCAAGGTGTTTCAAGTTATTGAGGGAGAAGAACCAGATGGAGCAAGCTTATGGTATGAGGTATCATGGTCTTGTATGTTATTCTTGTGGAGTTCAAGGGTATATTCGACGTGACTGTTTCAGATCTGCTCAAGGAGTTAATCATGGAGGATTTGGGCTCAGGAATACGTGGTCTAGGATATTTGATCACTATGGAGATGGTGGAATGGGATTTCCTACTGACTTTGGAGGATATGAATCTTCATATTAGTTTTTGACCATGATGTGACTCATAGGGGGAGATTGAAGACGTGGTTGGAGTTTGTGTTGTGTGATGTATGTGGGCTTGTTAAGCTTGGAGAAGAAGTAATATATTAATTGGGAGATTTACATTGAGTGTAAAGGATATTACTTGAAAAGGAAAAGACAAGAGAATTATTCTTTAAGAGAAAAAGGAAAGTTGCTTAAGTCGCTTTTGGAAGAACTTGAGGAGCAAGTTCTGGTTATGTATACATGGAGGATGTGCCTCTATGAAGGGAGTTGTCTCTGCTAAAAGAATAAAAGTCGAGAGATCATTGTTTGGTGCTTGTGTGATCAAGCCTTTGGTATCACTGCTTTGCGTTAGGTGCTGAAGTAGTTGTTGAAGTACTTCCAAATGTTGGAAGATTGAAGTCTAGATTCAGGGGGAGTTTAGCTCGGGATCGGGGTGATTCTGATAAACAAAAGTCTAGAATCTAGGGTGAGTTTTAGTTTAGGATCAGGATAATCTTAAAGGATTCTTGTAACAGAAAAGATTGGTGTAAGACTTTCTTGTTCTAGTGAATTCGAAAAGAGAAAAACTTGTGTCTTTTTTTTATTTCTGCATTATTACTCTGACCTCACTGCATTAACATTTGTGTCTCTTTATAAGATACCAAAGTTTGGTATATCTTATGAGTTGTATGATTGACGACTTTAGTTTTTGAGTTAGTTTTTTAAAGCTGTAAAGAAAAGTATTCTTTAAACTTGATTCTTGGATTCTGAATTTGGTATCAGTGCCAAACAACGAAAGCAATTACGATCGGAGATGTGAAAGAAGAATCTACAATGCATAATAAGGAAGCCAGCCCCTCCTCTATCAAACTTCCAATGTTAAACTCTTCAAACTATACAATTTGGCTATGCAAATGAAGATAGCTCTCAAGGTCAACAAGGTGTGGAAAACTATTGAGTCCATACACAAAATCGAAGAGAAGAATGACATGGCCATGCTCTGTTATTTCAATCAATATCTGAGGCTTTAACATTACAAGTTGGAGACCTAGAGACAGCTAAAACGGTTTGGGATGCAATTAAGGCAAGGCATGTTGGAGCTGAGAGAGTAAGAGAAGCAAGATTACAAACACTAATGACAGAATTTAGGGTTTAAAATTTATGAATCTTGGACACAAAAAAGAACAAGATCAAGATTTCCAGTCTCTTTCTCTACCTCATCCTCCTAACCCAAGTGCTGCAAGAATTTTCATGAGCTAGTATAAAACATTTTATACTACACATGCTATATAGAATAAAGCATCTGAAATGGTTTGATATCTTCCAACCTTATTTTTCCTCGTGACATTACGGATTATATGTATCACACTACTACTTACAGTAAAAGAGAAAATCGTCCTACCTTTTGCATAAATGTTGCATACAGAAATATTTTGGTGAATGCTTTTTTTTTTCCATTATGGTTATTCTACAAATTGATCTCCAACTCAATTGCATTCCGAAAACAAAACCAATCAGTGTTTGCAAAAAACATACAGTTTAAAAAAGCAGCAATATTTTGAAAACCTGATAAAAATAATTGTGACAAAGCCGAAAGCCCATTAACAACTTGGAAGACTGAAAATCGTAAACGTCACAGATCAAAAGATTTTTCACTGGTAGCCTGAAGACAAAACCTTCAACATAAAACATCAGCAAAGCACACAACCATAAATTTCCTCCTCAGCTATGGCCGTGGCTCATTTTATTACTAAGTCGGAACAATACTAGCATATAGAGCTAGGCTTAGGCATATAAACCAAAAACCAAAAATCAAACCGGAACAAAACCGAAAACCGAACCGAAAAAGAACCCAAACCGAACTGTTGTTCAAAAATAACTGAACAGTTCCTATATTTATGAAACTGAAAAATCAAAACTGAACCAAAAACTAAATGTATACCCAAATATCTAAAATACAGTTTACATACCTAAACCCATTAATTATATTTAATTTTAAAATTACCACATATTTTTAAATACTACTTATAAACCCAAATACCCAAAAAAAACTGAAAAACTCAAATATTTTTTGATCCAAAATTTTTAATATTATCCAAAAGAACTAAATTACCCAAATAGTTTTATTCCAAATATTTAAATTTATCCAAATTACCCAATATTCTATCTGAAAAGCTGAAATAAAACTGATTTTTAATCCAAAATATCAGATTAATAATAAAATCAAAACCGAACATGAACCGTATGGAACCAAATTTTTTATCATATATTATCTGGTTCCTACAATTGTTACATGAACCAAACCGAAATAACTGAACCAAAACTGAACTAAATTTCATAAATAACAAAATGGTTCATATATTTTTTTTTGATGAAATATTTAATTTATTGATCATCGTAAAAAGAATATATATAGAAAGTTATTTTTAAGACTGCAGTTTAAACAATCTGAAAAAATATACTAGACCAGTTTAAGGAATATGAGCCATAAACCATCGCTGCATCAGCTCCGGTAGTTTCGGTTTCAAATAGTAATTCATCGACATTATGCGATTCCTCATTGTTTTGTCGATGATCCGACCAAACTGGTCCACGGACTTTGCAGTGCCGTTATGCCGCCGATCATTTGGTGTTAAGAGTTTTCAAGGCTGCTAAGACAAATGATGTAGTATAAAAGATTGTCGAACCAGTTCTGAGGGATATCAAAGCACCGAGAATGCAAGTACTCACTTAATCTAAGTGCAACCAATGATTTAGATGGGTTTTAAACTACTACTAATACTAGAAAGCAATTACAGAATGATACTTTCTTGACTAAGGGAAAAGATAACTCATGGGCATAGGGATTAGACCTTGGGTGATCAAGTATCGAACTAAGGATGGCAAATGATCAATCAAACTATCGACCTTAAGCCTAGACACAATTCTAAGCAAGCTCTATGTCTAGATGAATGCTCATTTGCTAACATATCTCAAACATCAAATGTCTTTGGTTGAATAATGTGAAAGCAATCATTACTAACAAGTCTATTAGCTATCTTAGCACCTTTAACAACAAATGTCTTTGGCAAAGTATACTAAAAGCCTAGGAGAGTTGTCTCAGGCATTTCATCAAACACCTTTTGGGTGGGAAATGCCTATTGATCAACTTTTGAGTGGCCAACTCAGAAGATGCATTATGAAT
>NC_027754.1:2686567-2687255 GCF_000695525.1 Brassica oleracea var. oleracea | reverse complement strand
AAATCATTTGGTTGAGTAAGGGAAGGCTTTTATTCAAGTGGGTCAGGAGGTTCAAAATCCATGATCTTTTAAAGTGGTTTACTCTCAAAACAAGTAGCCTTGACATTGCACATAATATATCTAAGAAAGGGACCAACTCATGCATACAATGCTCAATCTCTATTGCTCTACCCTTTTCCCAAACATACAAGTTACACAATCACTTCCCAATGTCAAACCCAACTCCCATCTCTCACCAATAGATCCCAAGAATACTTTGCACATAAAACTATTTTTCATTGAAATCTATAAAAGATTTTCTCAACTTCTAAACAAATCTTAGCTCTAAACAACTTTGCTAGCCCTCTTTTTTTTTTTTTTTTTCGGGGGCAAAGACTTTTCATAACTCGAGCTAGACGTTTATCGATTAATTCCAATAAGATTATCCATTTAAACACAAAGAGTCTATTCTTTTCCTTCGACTTTCTCATACTCCCAAATCAAACTTTACAACACTCACCCCCATCCTATGGCTAGAGAATAATGTGCCTAATCTAGCAAGAATGAAGATCAAGCATTGTCGTTCCTGATACTCTCAACATTATGTGCATGTAAGACTTTCCGAAGAAGGCCTCACTCATCAATCAAGGAAGGCTTAAAATGAGGAAGGGATTTTGGGGAGAGGTCTACCACTAGAGGTTGTCAAAAA
>NC_027754.1:2685972-2686467 GCF_000695525.1 Brassica oleracea var. oleracea | reverse complement strand
GGGTGATAGCTTTGGCCTCCTTGGGGTTTTGGTCAGATTTTCCAGGTTGAGATCATTGCTGGCGATTCTGGTGAGTGTTCATGGAAGCAAACTGATTCTCTAAATTCTTGACTGTAGAAGCAAGATGTGAGAATTTGTTGTTGAGCTCATTGTAGCTCCCATAAATCTTGGAATGAAGGTTCTTCAACTCATAATGAACATGCTTCTCACTTCTAGTCTGAGACTCCAAGATTTGTTTCAGTAAGGTATCATTTCTGCTCTCTTGAGGAGCAGAGGAACCAGACGAGGGGTTTTGCTGAGGCTGATAGCTACATTGGTGGTTGTTTCTAGGCGGATAACCACTCTGTTGGTTGTTGGGGTAGGATTTCTGTTGGTAGTTGTTGTACTGAAAGTTGGGCTCTTTTTTATACCAGCTACCATTGTTGTTGATGAAACACAGCTCTTCCTGACTTTCCAAACCCTCAACCTCATGGACAACATGTGGATCTTCTTGGC
>NC_027754.1:2671780-2684097 GCF_000695525.1 Brassica oleracea var. oleracea | reverse complement strand
ACTTAAAACATAGGTTTTGAAAAGTAAAAACGTGCATAATGAAATGACCAAAAGACCCTTGAGAAAACATGAATTCGGCCAAATAAATAGACGCAGAGCGACCTCGGCACGTCGCTGCGAGAGGTCGCTCCCGGGTCGTTTCTTTGCGAGCGACCTGGCTGTGTCGCTCCGAAGACGTCGTTCCCAGATGGAATGGCGAGCGACCTGGCTGTGTCGCTCTGAAGACGTCGCTCCCGGCTTGCTCAGAAACCACAAACGCGAGCGACCTTAAGGTGTCGCTCTAGGAGGTCGCTCCCGGTTTGTTCGTCGCTCTCAAAACGACACAACCCGAGCGACCTCTGGGTGTCGCTGTGGTGAGGTCGCTCTAGGAGCTGGAGCGATTTCGCCTTGTCGCTCTAGGAGGTCGCTCCGAAGCGTAAATGGCGAGCGAGTTCATGGCGTCGCTCCGGTAGGTCGCTCCCATACATTGCTCGTCCAATGACCACCTTAATCACCTCTTTTGAGCTCCAAACGCACCCAAATATCTCCAAGAACTCCATGTGGTACTACAATACCTAATATAGACATATGTATGCAAAATGCAACCTAGACATGGCTAAATCCTAATCTATATGATGAAAATGCACATGAATAAATGGATAAAACAATGTAAATATGCAAGATATCATCATTCCTCTCCCGCCAGATAGAGTATATAGTAACTTGCAGGACCAGTCGCAACAAGATGAAGGTGATGCGATCATACTTCTGTGTGAGCAAGCTCGACACTGTGATTTCCCAGTCCGGATCAGGCTCAACTCCAAACAGATTACCCACAACTTGCACCCACAACGTGTAGGTATATGGACAAGCGAAATACAAATACTCCCTAGTCTCATCCGGCTCACCACAAAACATGCAACATTGTGGCTGGCCCCATCGACTAGTTCATATATTTCTAGAACCAAACAAAAACTGGAAATCAAAAGAATGGAATCGGAACCGAACGCCAATGCCTAGATGGAGCCATGACATCGCACAGTCACTCTTCCAGGATCCTTTCTTGATTCCTTCTAAATCAGAGCCTAGCAACATCATGACACACTAATTTTATTACCTCTTCCAAAAGAAAATAAAACTAACAAATTTTACACATTACTTTTACTAATCACCGACGATCTTATTTTAACCCAAATCAGCCTCAATTTTGGAACAACTCAGTCCGAATAACATACGCTTCAAAAGCAATATTTACCCAGGAACCGAAAAATTGAGTCGTACCGAATAAAGAACAAAACCGAATTCATAAATATCCGAATTTATTATATATCTTTAGAACTAAGAAACCAAACCGGAATGGAACTGGATCCTATATCTTTAAAATACAGTTTATATATCTAAAATATTAATTATATTTAATTTTAAATTAATTTGATATCTTAATCTACTATTACAAACCAAATTACCCTAACAACAAATTATCCAAAAAGAATTATCCGAAATATTTCAAATTATCTGAATCACAATATTTTATCCCAAAAAACGAATTACCCCCGAAAACCTGAATATCCAAAAAAAAATTCAAACTAACCAAGATTATATGAAAACTAAAACCGAATTAGACCGGATATTAACCAGTTTTTAAATTTGTTATCTGAAACAAAAACTGAAATAACCAAACCAAATCAAATTTGATAAATATAAGAATGGGTCATATATCTCTAGAACTGAAAAAAAAAAACTGAACTGAAACTGAAATTCCTATGCCTAGATGACACGTTATGGAAATTTGTTTTTTACCTTTTGATTTTTTAATTTTTCTAAACTAAAACAGGATCAAACCTTTTTTAGATATCAAACCTTTTTGTGTGATTAAACAATACCGAACCATATATAAAGTAATTTATCAAATTTTATATTTATAGTTATGTGCATTGGTATTAGTAAAAATAGATATGCTCTTGTAATTTAATTAATTTAGTTTATTAACGAAACCAAATAAAATAAAATATATTATATTTTGACATTTATGGTTATATATATATATATATATATTTATTCTACAATGGTACATCTGGAAAGGAAGAAATAATAAAGTTTTTAGTAATCTGGACGTGAATCCTCTAGATATCCTTAAACTGACAGAAACGGAATCAAAACTCTGGACTGAGGCACAAATATTGAATGACCAAAAGAGGACTCCACAGGCAGAGGCTACGATTCTTCCGTCAATTCCAGGAAGAAGGTGTTTTACGGATGGTTCCTGGAACGATAATGATATTTTTTCAGGTCAAGGATGGTACAGTACCTTAGAAGGATTTGAGGGTTTGATGGGGGTAAGGAATGTCCGGGCTTCCCTCTCTCCTCTTCATGCAGGAAACGTTACTATGGGCAATGGAATGCATGAAAAATTTACGACAATTTCAGGTTACGTTTGCAACAGATTGTTTTCAATTGGTGAAGATGGTTTCAGAACCAGAAGAATGACCAGCGTTTGCAAGTTATTTGGTAGATATAAACAGCCTGAAAGAGAGTATGTTCTGAGCAGAGATTATCTATGTACCAAGAACACAGAACAAGAAGGCGGATAGCTTAACCCGCAGTGCTAGGAAGGAAACGTCTTTTGTAGTTCATATGGATCAAAATCTCTCAGTGTGGTTTACAGAGTCAATATGAGTCTGTAAAGTTGATGATAAAAAAAAAAATATATATATATATATATATTCTACTCTTATAATGTTAGTCTATTTTAAATTCCTCGAGTATATTGGAGACCAAGGTCATTTAAACACAATCAATTGTAGCCACAATCTCCTGTCCAGCACAGGTTACATCACAACAATACCAATCTGATCTAGATTCTACGTGTGAAGACTGTGGAAACGCCGAACGCGAAAGGAGTCAAGGACACGCATGGTCTACGCCCAAAAATGCAGCTACACGGATTAGGCAAAAAAAAAGTAGCTACACGGTAGAAACAATCCAAATGGGTATATCATAATTATGGCTAAAGTATGGTGAAAGTGAAAGTGGTGATAATGCAAGTTTACCATCAAACTTATAATAGTTATTTTACTAGCTAATTCATTGAACCAGGGGCTGAGTCCCCGCGCTTGCGCGGGGTTGTTGACATTAGATGTGTTATAAAACTTTAAATATTTTATAGGAAGTATTACGGATTGATTTGTTTGTTTAGTGAAGAGGTTTATTATGGGTTGATGTTATGCTTGCTCCGCACATCGGTTATTTATTCTAGTGTGCACATCAACTATTTCCTCTATATAGACACATTTGTGCATTTTATAGTAAATTTTTTTATAAATTAACAATGTTGGGATTTTAGTATTTTAGTAATTTACATAGTTATCAATTTACAAAAAAGTTCCTTTTAAAATTTTTCAATTTTAAGATATATTTTTTTCTAAACTAAGAAAAATATTTGATTTAATGTATGTACGTTAATTAATATTTTGAAATTTACATCTATATTAGTTTTATTATGTTATTTGGTGTATATAAAATATGTTTCACATAATTTAAATGTGTTTAAGATATAATTTTACTAAATATCATCAAAATATATTAAATGTTAAAAAAATATAAAGATAATTCCATTGTGAATATAAAACAAAAAATACAATGATTGGTTTGTACTTATATAAAATGTATATACATATAAATTATTAATTTATACTGAGACCATATATTGACATAGGATTTTCTGAAAATTTATTATCTTATTATTTTATCGATTTGTGTTAAAATTTTGAACCGCACAGAATATTTTTAATTAATTTATGGTATTTATTAATTTATCGAGTATTAATTTATAAAATTTGTACTGCATCTCATTTTTGTAATCAATTATAACCCCATAATTCCAAAACAAATGAAAAGTGAATTAAGTTAAAATAATACCATAACAAATCTGTATATCTTTTTCCACATGGTTATAACTTATATGATAAAACATATTTAAGCTTCTCTCACCAGAATCAATAGAGCTCACACGTCAAATTGCTTCTCCAAAATCAGGATCGAAAAGTTACTTGGTCAGTGAATCATCACCTTTAAGAGGAACATTTATCACTTTGAAGCTAGCCGGCATCAAACCGTATACCTTAAACCTGGACTACGACAATCCATGGTTTTCTCCCAATTCTGGTCAACAATAGGCACTACATCAGCACGTAACAAACTAAATAACTTCAAGGTGACTATGTTTTATCACAAAACCACCTGAAAATATGATGATGTGATAAGTATTTCTCATATTAATATGAGTATCAGATTTTCTTTTGTCAAACGGATGAAATTCGAAATATCTCATAAACCATCAGGTTTAAATAATAGCACATGACTTTCTTTATAATTTGTTTCTTTGCTAAATTTCTAGAAATTAACATTCCGTTTATTTTAAAATGTTATATTTTTTTAAACTGTTTCAAGAATGAAAATTTGATTGAAATTCTAACTATATGATCTTAACCATCATGCTTTGAGCCCACCATAACCAAGGAATCCAAACAATATTCTCAATAACATATATCTCAAGAGTGATGACAATCTGCAAAAATGTATAAAACAACAATCATAAATACTTTCATAACATCTATAAAGGTCTCACCCTACCTCTCTATAATGGCAAAATTTCAGAGATAACAAATCACATGTCTGAAGATAGCTTCTCCCTCAGCCCAGCAGGGTGAATCATAAGATCACACAGATCACAACTGTAAAAAAAAAAAAAAAAATCTAATCACCACTTGTGACTTTATAATCTCCTGGATTTGAGCAACTTTTGTGACTCTTTCCACTTGCTTTGCGCAAATAGATACCAAGGGAGGAGTTTTCCGCTTTGCTGGAAGGCTCAACTCAGTGGCCCTCACCATCAGACTCGCCCATCCATTAGCACTCTTCTCAACATATATCTCAAGAGTGATGACAATCTGCAAAAATGTATAGAACAACAAACATAAATACTTTCATAACATCTATAAAGGTCTCACCCTACCTCTCTATAATGGCAAAATTTCAGAGATAACAAATCACATGTCTGAAGATAGCTTCTCCCTCAGCCCAGCAGGGTGAATCATAAGATCACACAGATCACAACTGTAAAAAAAAAAAAAAAAATCTAATCACCACTTGTGACTTTATAATCTCCTGGATTTGAGCAACTTTTGTGACTCTTTCCACTTGCTTTGCGCAAATAGATACCAAGGGAGGAGTTTTCCGCTTTGCTGGAAGGCTCAACTCAGTGGCCCTCACCATCAGACTCGCCCATCCATTAGCACTCTTCTCAACATATATCTCAAGAGTGATGACAATCTGCAAAAATGTATAGAACAACAAACATAAATACTTTCATAACATCTATAAAGGTCTCACCCTACCTCTCTCTATAATAGAAGATGAGAGGAATATATATCACATTACCGACACGTTTAAAGCTAGAAACGGAATGAAAATGACTAAAAGTAACATTATAAAATCAAAGAGGGCAGAGAGAGAGTGATGTACATTGAATCCAACATATAGAGTAAGTTCTCTCCGTTAGAAAGGTTGCTTTTAGGAAGAACATGAGGCTTTCCTGACGCCATCTCTTCTAGATGACTGAGATCATCTCAGGGTAATCTATGGCTGTGAGGGGAGCTTCCAATAGAAGAGCAGCAAAATTAACAACCTGATCAGGTGCGGAATTAACATCTTTTCATTTGGGAGAATGGATGATAACAACATCTGGTAATGGTGTCATTGGTCCTAGCTTCCTAATAGAGTCCCAGTCAAGCATGACCTTAACCTTGATTCCGAGCAAACCCTGCACATTTATGGGGTTTAATCACAATCGCTTTAGATATTTTTATTGTACTTAACCATTAAGAAGAGAATGAGGAACTCGGAAGAAGAAACTATCACATGTATAACAGAACATGTTTAACTGCATAGTCGATATACTCCTTGGTTGGTTGACCAGAGCACTGTAGCCTCCTCCATTGTCTGCTTCCTCAGGTTCCAAGGTTGAAGCCACATTAATTATGCTCTTTTCTCAACGTCACTGCTTTCTGCTGCAGCCTCACCATTCGGAGAAGCTCTCTCTCTGCAACACAATGCTCCACAGATCACATAAACAACCGACACCTTATACTGCATAAGGTTCAGTTAAGACAAAAATTAAATTAATGCAATGGAAGAAGATGAGTCAGAAAACATTGGGAGCAGAAAGGTAATATGCAGAAATGAGAAGAGCACTCTAGCAAGAGAGCTATATGGTGTTTAAAAACAAAATAAAAACAAACCAATTTCATGAAATAGTTATAACTTAATAAAAAGTTTTACATCTTTACATTTATAATCTTAAAAGGACGGCCAGTTTTAATATAAAAAGATAGAAGATGAAAAATAATAGGGAGCTGGCTAACATTAACAAGAATCTGAATTCAAAGTCAAATAAGCATGATTCAAGTATGATACAACCAAAACCCAAAACTATTAATCAGTAACAAAATAGCTAATACAATGCACGAACTGTAATATCACACCTATTACTGAGCCGACTGTTGATTCCCACAACTCCTCCAACGATCCTAGAGAGCTATGGCTTTACGAAGAGGTTAGCGACACTTCTCTTCTCCATCGCCAACAACTCTCAGGTCTGCAATTCCGGTGGGATCGCGAGCACCACCGGGACGTGGCTCAGCCGCCGGATCACCGTATCCTGCATTGAAAGGATAGAAGAGTTAAATAATATAGCTTTTCCAAAAATAAAACAGAGACGGGAATATATGATCTTCTTAGCCTAATAAGATGAGAATACCTTTTCATCGAGGAGAAGTAAAGTGATTCCCATGAATTCACCGTTCTTCTTGATGTTTCGAGAGTCCCAAAACTATTACCCGAGCTGAGAAGATCTATTTGTGACAACCCGTCCTGCGGACCCGAGATTTCACAGCGCTGCAGCGCACCGATCCTAACCCCTCACCGTGGGAAGAACTGCTTCCACATCCACTGGTAGGTTATTGATGCGCTTGGCGTTACTCGAACCCAAGACCTCACTCTTTAACAACTTTCCACAAGACAAGTTGTCACCAATTGACCTGCAGTTCGAGTCCCACGATAAAACTGCATCTTTCTTCTTTTCACATCACTTGAATAAGAAGTCTAGCAAACCTTTATTCTATGTGTACTCTCATTGAAAAATAAAAAATAAATAAAGAGAAGAAGTGGAAGAGATTGTCGTTGTTTTCTCTCCTACTTAGTGGAATGAGATGGGGCATTATATAGCTTAGGAAAAAGCCAAAAACGTTTTTGGTCTTAGTGGAGATAAATATTGCATTAATTTTTGGTATTAACCACAAAATTAATCACAAAATTAAAGAAATTTTTTACCTTGGTAACCAAGACTAATTCTTAACAAGAATTGATGACTTTTGACCAAGTTTTATTCTCTAAAAGACTTGTTTATTTTTCTAACCAAATTTTTATTTTTGTAGTGATCAATTACATAAAATAAAACTTTAATGTAAAAATATAGGTTGTTGGATCATGATCGATGTACCCGAACCATTATCTAAACCAAACCCAAGTCCGAGTTTACATTAACTCAACTTGGTGTGCGCACTTGGTTTAGTATAAATTCACATTCTTTATAATTGTCTAAGGTTATCAACCTTGTTAGACTTCTCCACAATGTCTATTTTGTGCTATTAAGGCAACAATCATAAGACAAACATCTCTCATTCAAACAAACTTCAATTTTAAAATGTATTAAAATTGAGTTCCAACAATCCCCCACATGAATAGAAATGATTTTAAACAAATAAATACTCGATAAAAAGACTTTTGAGAGTACAAACGAAAAATCCACTGCAAATGAGTTGGTAGCATGTTTCAGCTTTGAACCAGTCATTGGCAATAGATATCGGGTTTACTCGACCAGAAGGTGACATGATGTCTTGAACCCCACAGACTTTGGTGTAAACCAAGACAATATCTATCGCACAATTTCATTTTCTCACAGAACTAAGTTCTCTATTGTGTTCATTGTGGCCCTGAACTATTCCTGGTTTTCATGAGTGAACTTAGAGAATATAACCTTACATTCATTCTCCTAGAAACGACCCCATTTCACACTTATTAGGTGATTTATCATGAAAAGTATTGAGTAATACTCGGCTTTAGAAGCTATGGAATCATTAAAAGCTAATGCTTATCCTTTTCACATTCGTTAGCACTTTTATTATCTTAGGAACTGAGTAGAAACCAAAGCTTCACAGTGCTTTGGTAGATTAAGTTTTACTTAGTTTTCCCTTTGAACCTATTTCTCGGGATCTCCAATCATTTAGGTAGAGTTGCCGCCAAACTTCCTCTTAAATCATAGGCTTTACAGCAATTCCTCTTGATAATTTTTTGATTTGATCTCGTGACACACCTTTATTAATCCAATCATTATAGGTTGTCCAACTGGATATAATCCATTGGGATTAATCCGTTTGAGATAAATTATCAAATGGTTTTATGTCATCTTTTTAGAAGATACCAAAAACCACTATATCATAATATTTAGTGTTCAGCCACTAAAGAAATTTTTTATAACATCATTAATCTTTTACCAAGTTTTGAGACATTTAGTTCCTTTAGTTATCGAATGCTATGAACATATGTTTCAAATTTAATCTGTTTCACAGAATGAACTTAGAAAATTGTAATGATGTGTTGTCACTATCAAGCATAAAGACAAATCCGTCTGTGGAATTTTAGTTTTTAGAATCGAGAATCAGATCACCAATTAATATAATTGTATCCTTTCAAGATTATTAGGTCTTTACCATGATGTAACTATAAATTTTAGGATATCACAAGAAGCTCAACTCTTTAGTTATAATTTTACAGAGTTTACAACCTGAATTACTCATGTGGTGGCTTAGTATATGTACATAGTCCACCAAACTGAGTCTTACACAACTTTGTGAGGTGTTATAGACTTTTAGTTGTGTTATAATGTATTTTGAATCTCACAAATATCATTCAGCATATGAGCTTGAGACAAATGATTCCTACCAAATATAATGTAATCAATATTACTAAAATCATATTTTGTAATCTCATGCCATAATTGTCAAACTTCCCACTAAAATATTTTTAGTTTGTTTAAGCAGATTTTTATGGTGTGATTTAAATATCAAACTATATCCGTGTAGAATACATTTGAAGCATATGTATTTGAAAATATGATCTTAGCAAATATTCATGTCATTTTTGGACTTAGCTTAAATCCATATAACATTTCACATCCATCACTAGGACTTTTATGTTTCGTAATATTTAATGTTCCAAACATTAGTATTACAGCTGTTCTTGGAGTCAAGAATTCAAACAATGTTTTTACCCAAAAACTTTGAATTACAAGCCCAACCTTGTACTTATTATCCAGCCACCAATTTTCAAATCTTGTTTTGAACATATGTTTATAACCCAAGGCCTTAAACCCGTTTAGTAAATATGTCATATACTATGTACGATTTTCCATAATGGAGTCTATTTTACTATTGATGGTTTCCTTCCATGAAGGTGTCTCATTTGTGAAATGATACTTGTGAAATTTCTTGGTTCATTCTCAAGAAAAGAACAATTAGGAAATCTTTACAATAGACTTGCGTCTATGCTTAATTCCAAATGTGATCACTTCTCTTTGTTTATGAGTTTGTTTTAGATTTTTATCATTGAACATTCTCATTTTCTAAGAAAAGTGTATACATTTATTCCATGATTATATTATCATGAATATCCAATTTATTTGATTTATAAATTAAAATCAAAAGGCACCAAAATTATGGGGTTTTTTTTTAAGGTGATATTGCGCTTTTTCCTATGCACCCCATACTCAATATATATGTTCAAAAGACACATACGTTACATTAGTATGTTATCCAACTTTAGATGCCCAATATCACATATTATACAATTTAATCAATGTGAATAAATTGCAATTCAAATTAGATTAAATCTCTAGAATTAATAAAATTCTAAGATAACTAATTTCCATAAATGCGAATTCTAGAAATTAAAACATTTTAATTCTCTAAAATAAATTGCTCAAATAATTTAGAAATTATTCTGAAATACACCGCAAAGAAATTGGGAACAATGGGCTAATGCGAACTAGTCAAAGTTGTTATTAGCTAGAATAGTTCAAAACCAATTAAACTCAGAATTAATAGGCTATTTAATACCAAGTCAAAGCATTAACATTTTTAACAAGTAACACTTTTTATAACACGTTCAGAACAAAACCAATTAAGAACTGATAACTTTTTATACCAAGTCAAAACATTAATAATTTTAACACTTTTTAATTTTAATAGTTAAATGAGTCAATCCCAAAACAGTTACCACTTTTGTAGAAAAGCATTACTCGATCAAACTAATTAAAGTCTATTAAAAAGTTGGAGAGTATTTGATTTTTTTTAACGAGTTGAAACTTTGCTTATTTTAATTAATAAACATCAGAATCAAACGTATATCAACTATCAAGCAAACTAATCTTGACAACATTTTTTTTTCCAAATCAAACTCAACAACTTAAACAAATAATCATAGAAAACAAATTAATTACCACTGAAATTTTTTTGAGAAAAATCAACAAGTATCAGACCATGTAAGAAATTATATTCTATAATATCAACTAATGCAAAATAGTAGAATAAATTGCAGAAGTTAAGAATAAAATCACCGTGTATTTTCTGGTATTTTGTTGAACTGATTCAACCATATCTACATGATCACATCATATATAACCTGTTCTACGACCAAAAACAACTTCACAATTATCGGATCGGTTAGTGCATAAAAGCAATAAACGTGTTTTGAGTTAAGAAAAGAGATTCCTAAGTCTCGACTCTGCAAAAACTCGTTGTCTATTTCGTTTGATTCATGGTATTTCTGTATTTATTTAATGTTCTTTATAATATATCTTACAATTATTCAGATTGTGCCCCTTTGTAAATTAAGGTCCTACAATTAGATTATTAAGAGTTAAGATTGTAGAAGCCGGAAAACCGGATGAAAAGAAACGATATAATATAAACGATGTTAAGGAAAATATATAGACGATTCGCCACCGTAACGAAAATGAAAGCATGGAGTCGAGACGAATCTCTTTCCTTAACTCCTAATATTCGCTCCGTTAGTGCGACGGATCTGTACGAATATGAGTCTCAGGATAAAACCATGATAGGTTATCACGCGGCACTCGTGAAGAACCTCTACGAACTAATATTTCTACGAAACACTCTCTAGAACTTACGCTAAAGGATTTGCTGGTTTTGGTTGTGAAAAAACGTTGAAAATGAAGAAGGAAGAGAGTCGATATATAAAGAGGAGACGAGGAGCGGGTTTTCGAAACTGTTGCCAACGTTTTCCGAAAATCTCTCAAGGATCTCGGAGTGGAACGTTGAGCAACTTTCTCCGCAAGTTTCTCTCTTGTTGACTCGGTTCTGATCCATTTCGAACAGATAAACTTCGTGTCGTTTTTAGACAAACTACATGTCGTTTATACACAAATGTCATGCTATTTTTTGGAAATGAAATGGCAAAAACGTTGAGATTAACTTAGTCCAAAGCGAATCTTATTGGGCCGGAGGCCCTCCACCATGACCCAAGACCCAAGACCCACCCAAGACCCAAGACCCAAGCCCAAGTCGAGCCGAGCCGAGTCGAGCCGAGCCGAGCCGGACGGCGCCGGCGGCGCGCGCGTTGGGAGCCTTCCTCTCTCTCCAAGCTGTTTAAGCTCTCATAGTGAGAAGGCATATTTATATCACTCCAATTCTCTCCTCTTGGCCGATGTGGGACTCTTCCCCTTAGCCATCTTTCATTTAATTAACATTAACTTGGGTTTATTATATCTAAAGCCCATGTCATTTACATTCACAATTTAATCAAAGCCCAAAGGCATTTAATTGATCCAACAATCCCCCACATGAATAGAAATGACTCTAAACATATGCAGACTCGATAGACTCTAAAAAACTATACTTATTCTAATCCTGACTAGGCTAGACAGACTTATCGAGAGTGTATGCAAAAAATTCACTGTGTTTGAGTTGGTGGCATTTTTAAGCCTTGAACCACTCATAGTTAATATCTGTCGGGTTTACTTTACTAGAAGGTGAACATGATGTCTTGAACCAACCGGTGTTTTATGTAGACCGAGACAACATGCATAACGCAGCTTCATTTTCTCGTAGAACTTAGTTCTCTATTGTGTTCATTTTCTATTGTGTTCATTGTGGCCATGAACTATTCCTGGTTTTCATGAGTGAACTTAGAGAATATAACCA
>NC_027754.1:2668726-2671485 GCF_000695525.1 Brassica oleracea var. oleracea | reverse complement strand
TTTTGATGATTTAGCAACAACATCTCGTGGCAAACCTTTTGTAAATGGATCCGCTAGGTTGTCAGCCGATTTGATGTAGTCTATTGTGATTACACCAGTTGAGATAAGTTGTCTAATGGTTTTATGTCGTCTTCTGATGTGACGAGATTTACCATTGTAGAGATTACTCTGAGCCCGAGCTATAGCTGATTGACTATCACAATGTATGCGTATAGCTGGCACAGGTTTCTCCCACATAGGAATATCTTCCAAAAAATGTCTAAGCCAGTCAGCTTCTTCTGCTGCTTTGTCTAAGGCTATGAACTCCGATTTCATGGTAGATCTGGCTAACACTGTTTGTTTGGTAGATTTCCATGATATTGCTCCTCCTCCTAGTGTAAAGACATATCCATTTGTGGATTTGGAGTTATTAGAATCTGATATCCAGCTAGCATCAATGTATCCTTCTAAAACTGCTGGTTCTTTACCATAGTGAAGCCCAAAATCTTTGGTGTAGCGCAAGTAATTGAGTACCCTCGTTATAGCTTTCCAGTGTGTATGACCTGGATTACTTGTATATCGACTAAGTACGTTTACTGCATGCGCAAGATCTGGCCTAGTACAATTGGTCAAGTACATGAGACTTCCGATCACATGTGCATACTCATTTTGTGAAACCGCTTCACCTGAATTCTTTGTCAAGTGCATTTGGGGATCTAACAGAGTTTTAGCCGTACTATTAGAGTAATTTTTAAATCTCTCTAATATTGTTCGAGCGTAATGAGATTGGGTTAAGATAATTATGTTTGAATTTCTTGTGACTTTAACCCCGAGAAGTACATCTACTAATCCCAAGTCTTTCATCTCAAATGTCCCTTTGAGCATGTTCTTTGTTTGATTGATAATGTCTTTATTGCTTCCAATAATGAGCATATCATCTACATATAGACATAGAAAACATACGCATTTTTGGTAGTTTTGTAGTATATGCATTTGTCACATTCATTTATTTTGAAACCATTTGACATCATTGTATTGTCAAATTTTTCGTGCCATTGTTTAGGAGCTTGTTTAAGCCCATAAAGTGACTTTACAAGTCGGCATACTTTGTCTTCCTGTCCTGTAACGACAAAACTTTCAGGTTGTTTCATGTAAATTTCCTCTTCTAAATCACCATTTAGTAAATCGGTTTTTACATCCATTTGATGGATTTCTAGGTCTCTTAAGAGCTGCGATTGCTATCATCAGTCTTATTGATGTTATTCTCGTTACTGGAGAATATGTATCAGAATAGTCAAAGCCTTCCTTTTGTCGGAATCCTTGAACTACAAGCCTAGATTTGTATTTTCCACCAGGTTTTCCTGTCATTATCCATTTATTTCCTAATGCTTTGTAGCCAGATGGTAAATCTGTTATGTACCATGTATAATTTTGTATGATAGAATCAAATTCACTCTTTACAGCTTCGTTCCAAAAGGGAGCTTCTGGTGAAGCCATGGCTTCTGCCAAAGTTTTTGGAACATTTTATACTAAAAATGCCAATAAGAAATCTTCACCAAAAGATTTTTCCTTGCAAGCTCTTTTGCTTCTTCGAGGTTCATCTTTTTCTTCATTTTCTGAAATATGATTTATAAAAATCTCGACGGTTGTCTCAGTTTCTGAGTTCTTGTCATTGTCTCTTTCTTCTTGAATTCGTTTTGAACCTTGTTTTTCCTTATATGGAAAAATATTTTCGAAGAAAGATGCATTTCTTGATTCCATGACTGTAATTTCATGAATGTCTGATATTGCTGATTTATGTACCAGAAATCGATAAGCATTACTGTTATGTGCATATCCGATGAAGATGCAATCCATTGTCTTAGGTCCAATAGTGACCTTTTTTGGTGGTGGTACCACAACTTTTGCCAAGCACCCCCACACTTTGAGGTATTTATACGAAGGTAAATTACCTTTCCATAATTCATATGGAGTTTTGCCAGTTACTTTGTGTGGAATTTTGTTGAGGATATAATTAGTGGTAAGCAACGCTTCCCCCCACATGTTCTGGGGTAACCCAGATTCCTGCAACATTGCATTCATCATCTCTTTTAGAGTTCGATTCTTTCGTTCAGCAACTCCATTAGATTCTGGTGAGTAAGGAGCTGTAGTTTGATGGATTATTCCATGTTCTTTACAGAATGCATTGAATGGACCATCATACTCGCCTCCTCTGTCGCTTCTAACTACTTTAAAAGTTGTTTTAAGCTGTTTTTCGACCTCGACTTTAAATTCTTTAAATTTTTCTAAGGTTTCGTCTTTGCTGTGTAATAAATATACATAACAATATTTTGTGCAGTCATCTATGAAGGTCACAAAGTACTTTTTTCCACCTCTAGTTTGTATGTATTTTAAATCACATAAATCGGTGTGAATTAAATCTAGAGGTTTATTAGTTCTTTCAACACGAGCTGATGGTGTTTTTGTGAGCTTAGCCTGTACGCATACTTCACATTTTGGTTTACTTGTTTTGCATTTAAGAATTAGATTTAAATTCATTAATCTTTGTATAGATTTGTAGTTTACATGGCCTAATCTTTCATGCCATATATTAAAAGACTCAACCAAATAAGCAACTGACTCTTTCTTATTCATTGAAACTTTTGGAGCTACAACTTTCGGAAGGACTGTCATTACATTCAACTTGACAAGCCCATCCTTAACATACCCTCTTCCCAAATACATCCCATTCTTCTTAATCACGAGCTTGTCCGCCTCAAAACTTATGGCGAATCCATTCT
>NC_027754.1:2666359-2667836 GCF_000695525.1 Brassica oleracea var. oleracea | reverse complement strand
TGGGGATCTCACAGTAGACACGGTACAATGGGTCAATGAGACGACCCAAAATGTAACCTTTGCAGATGAAGTCGGAATGCACCCATATGTCAACAGTTGCGAGACTGTGAACATCATCAATCCCGTAAGAAATAAGGGGCTTGTCCTCCTGGATGAACTTGTCCAGCTTCATCGTTGTCAGGAAGAACATCATCTTCTTCTACCACGTTTTGAAGCCTTTGCCATCAAACTTGTCTGGCATCAGTCCTTGAGTGAACACACTAGGGACAGCCGGAGGAGTTTGAACTGCCACCGGACCACTTGCGGTTGATGAAACTGAACCCGTCTGAGAAAGACCAGCCCCGAATAGGCTATGGCGAGTGGTTTCATCAGCAGCATTTCCCGCAGGGAGGATAGTGCTAGTTGTTGCTGCAGCGGTTGACGTTGTGATGTTTCCAATGTTTGTCACGGTTGCATCAGTTGCTGCAACGTTGAGTGGAGTCTGAATGACATCTGTGGTGTTAATGGGGGTGTTGTTATCGTTCGTCATCTTGAAAACGGATTAGTACTTCATTCAACAATTAACATATTATTTTAAACAAAATAATAGTCTAAAATCGATGTTTATTTTTGGTGTTTGAACCAAATCATATCGATATAAGTCTTGAGAAAACGTTTTGCAAACTCGCTTAAAAGCGTTCGCAGAAACCGTTTTGTATAGACTTAGAATGTTTCACAACTCGCTTAAGAAAGCGGTTATTGAAACGATTCATGTATATAATGTATTGATAATGTATCAAAAACGTTTCGCGATAATGCTAGAAGGCAATCCGCAAAGCGTTATGAAATAAAAAAGAAACGTTTCGCGGAAGTGCTATAAAGCAAATCGCAAACTCGTTTTGAAAAGAACATAGAAACGTTTCGCGGATAAGCATATAGCAGATTGCAAACATTCAAACGAAACGTTTCTATGTTCTTTTCAAAACGAGTTTGCGATTTGCTTTATAGCACTTCCGCGAAACGTTTCTTTTTTATTTCATAACGCTTTGCGGATTGCCTTCTAGCATTATCGCGAAACGTTTTTGATACATTATCAATACGTTATATACATGAATCGTTTCAATAACCGCTTTCTTAAGAGAGTTGTGAAACATTCTAAGTCTATACAAAACGGTTTATGCGAACGCTTTTAAGCGAGTTTGTAAAACGTTTTCTCAAGACTTATATCGATATGATTTGGTTCAAACACCAAAAATGAACATCGATTTTAGACTATTATTTTGTTTAAAATAATATGTTAATTGTCGAATGGAGTACTAATCCGTTTTCATGTTTTCTTTACAGAACAAAAAAAAGATGACGAACGATAACAACACCCCCATTGACACCACAAATGTCATTCAAACTCCACTCAACGTTGCAGCAACTGATGCAACCGTGACAAACGTTAGAAACATCACAGCGTCAACCGCTGCAGCAACAACAAGCACTATCCTCC
>NC_027754.1:2658000-2665328 GCF_000695525.1 Brassica oleracea var. oleracea | reverse complement strand
GGACGTGAAGTCACTCTGACGAATGTGAAGCATGTGCCTGACATGAGGAAGAACCTGGTCTCGGGAACCTTGCTCAGCAAGAATGGATTCGCCACAAGTTTTGAGGCGGACAAGCTCGTGATTAAGAAGAATGAGAAATATTTGGGAAATGGGTATGTTAAGGGTGGACTTGTCAAGTTGAATGTAATGACAGCCTCCAAAAGTTGTAGCTCCAAAAGTTTCAATGAATAAGAAAGAGCCAGTTGCTTATTTGGTTGAGTCTTTTAATATATGTCATGAAAGATTTGGCCATGTAAACTACAAATCTATACAAAGATTAATGAATTTAAATCTAATTCCTAAATGCAAAACAAGTAAACAAAAATGTGAAGTATGCGTACAGGCTAAGCTTACAAAAATACCATCACCTCGTGTTGAAAGAACTAATAAACCTCTAGATTTAATTCATACCGATTTATGTGATTTAAAATACATACAAACTAGAGGTGAGAAAAAGTATTTTGTGACTTTCATAGATGACTGCACAAATCCATTTCGTTTGATTCATGGTTTTTCTGTATTTTGAGACACAACTTTGTGAGGTGTTCTAGACTTTTAGTTGCGTTATAATGTATTTTGAATCTCACAAATATCATTCAGCATATGAGCTTGAGACAAATGATTCCTACCAAATAATTGTAATCAATATTATTAAAATCATATTTTGTAACCTCATGCCATAATTGTCAAACTTCCCACTAAAATATTTTTAGTTTGTTTAAGCAGATTTTTATGGTGTGATTTAAATATCAAATTATATCAGTGTGGAATACATTTGAAGTATATGTATTTGAAAATATGATCTTAGCAAATATTCATGTCATTTTTGGAGTTAGCTTAATTCCATATAACATTTCACATCCATCACTAGGACTTTTATGTTTCGTAATATTTAATGTTCCAAACATTAGTATTACAGCTGTTCTTGGAGTCAAGAATTCAAACAATGTTTTTACCCAAAAACTTTGAATTACAAGCCCAACCTTGTACTTATTATCCAGCTACCAATTTTTAAATCTTGTTTTGAACATATGTTTATAACCCAAGGCCTTAAACCCGTTTAGTAAATATGTCATTTACTATGTACGATTTTTCATAATGGATTCTATTTTACTATTGATGGTTTCCTTCCATGAAGGTGTCTCACTTGTGAAATTATACTTGTGAAATTTCTTGGTTCATTCTCAAGAAAAGAACAGTTAGGAAATCTTTACAATAGACTTTTTTCTTACGAGCCTTTTGCTGCGTCTATGCTTAATTCCAAATGTGATCACTTCTCTTTGTTTTAGATTTTTATCATTGTACATTCTCATTTTCTAAGAAAAGTGTATACATTTATTCCATGATTATATTAGCATGAATATCCGATTTATTTGATTTATAAATTAAAATCAAAAGGCACCAAAATTGTGGGGTTTTTTTTAAGGTGATATTGCGCTTTTTGCTATGCACCCCCACATTTTAAGATATTTATACAAATGTATGCTACCTTTCCAAAGTTCATGTGGCCTCTCACCAATGAATATATGTGGTAAGACATGTTCTCCCCACATTTCATGAGATAACTCAAAATCATGCATATTTGCAGTCATCATTCATTAAGAGTTAATTTTTTTTTCTTGTTTTTAAAGAAAAATCTACATCACTCTTAGGTACATCTTTAGTTTCAATATGGTCATGAGAATAAACATTACTCGTGCCACATAAAAATTGAGTTATATCCATCATTAATCCTATGCTTATTGCATTAGACATTAATGTGAATATCTAATAAATATCAGAACTTGATATAACCATATGTGGCAAACCACTACCAAACTAAATTTGGTGTGTGACTCACTAGATTCTAGCCATTATTATTTCTATCAAAATCAGTGTAAATAAATTGTGGACATTCAAATAAGAATCAGAATTCCAACACATGACCATATATGGTAGACCATTCCCAATATGGGCTGTCGACTCATCATATTTGTTGTCATGTTATCTTTATTAGTCAATCTTTAAGATGAATCAGAAATATACATATATCTGATCAGATTACTAATATGATAAGCATACTCAATATATATGTTCAAAAGACACATACGTTACATTAGTATGTTATCCAACTTTAGATGCCCAATATCACATATTATACAATTTAATCAATGTGAATAAATTGCAATTCAAATTAGATTAAATCTCTAGAATTAATAAAATTCTAAGATAACTAATTTCCATAAATGCGAATTCTAGAAATTAAAACATTTTAATTCGCTAGAATAAATTGCTCAAATAATTTAGAAATTATTCTTAAATACACCGCAAAGAAATTGGGAACAATGGGCAAATGCGAACTGGTCAAAGTTGTTATTAGCTAGAATAACGTTCAAAACCAATTAAACTCAGAATTAATAGGCCATTTAATACCAAGTCAAAGCATTAACATTTTTAACAAGTAACACTTTTTATAACACGTTCAGAACAAAACCAATTAAGAACTGATAACTTTTTATACCAAGTCAAAGCATTAATAATTTTAACACTTTTTAACTTTAATAGTTAAATGAGTCAATCCCAAAACAGTTACCACTTTTGTAGGAAAGCATTACTCGATCAAACTAATTAAAGCCTATTACAAAAGTCAGGGAGTATTTGATTTTTTAACGAGTTGAAACTTTGCTTATTTTAATTAATAAACATCAGAATCAAACAAGCAAACTAATCTTGACAACATTTTTTTTTCCAAATCAAACTCAACAACTTAAACAAATAATCATAGAAAACAAATTAATTACCACTGAAATTTTGTTGAGAAAAATCAACAAGTATCAGACCATGTAAGAAATTATATTCTATAATACCAACTAATGCAAAATAGTAGAATAAATTGCAGAAGTTAAGAATAACATCACCGTGTATTTTCTGGTATTTTGTTGAACTGATTCAACCATATCTACATGATCACATCATATATAACCTGTTCTACAACCAAAAACAACTTCACAATTATCAGATCGGTTAGTGCATAAAAGCAATAAACTTGTTTTGAGTTAAGATTGTAGGACCTTAATTTACAAAGGGGCACAATCTGAATAATTGTAAGATAGATTATAAAGAACATTGAATAAATACAGAAATACCATGAATCAAACGAAATGGACAACGAGTTTTTGCAGAGTCGAGACTTAGGAATCTCTTTCTTTAACTCAAAAAACGCTCCGTAGTGTGACGGTTGTATGGCGATTAGAGTCTCAGGATAAAACTGCATCTTTCTTCTCTTCACATCACTTGAATAAGAAGTCTAGCAAACCTTTATTCTATGTGTACTCTCATTGAAAAATGAAAAATAAATAAAGAGAAGAAGTGGAAGAGATTGTCGTTGTTTCCTCTCCTACTTAGTGGAATGAGAAGGGACATTATATAGCTTAGGAAAACGCCAAAAACGTTTTTGGTATTAGTGGAAATAAATATTGCATTAATTGTTGGTATTAACCACAAAATTAATCACAAAATTAAAGAGATTTTTTATCTTGGTGACCAAGACTAATTCTTAACAAGAATTGATGACTTTTGACCAAGTTTTATTCTCTGAAAGACTTGTTTATTTTTCTAACCAAATTTTTATTTTTGTAGTGATCAATTACATAAAATAAAACCTTAATGTAAAAATATAGGTTGTTGGATCATGATCCATGTACCCGAACCATTATCTAAACCAAACCCAAGTTCGAGTTTACATTAACTCAACTTGGTGCACGCACTTGGTTTAGTATAAATTTACGTTCTCTATAATTGTGTAAGGTTATCAACTTTGTTGGACTTCTCCGCAATGTCTATTTTGTGCTATTAAAGCAACAATCTTAAGACAAACATTTCTCATTCAAACAAACTTCAATTTTAAAATGTATTAAAATTGAGTTCCAACACTACTGAGCATCAAAGGATCAAAGGTTGAGTGGTGGACGGGTGCTTGGTTTGAGGTAGAAGATAAACTGAGAGAATCTGTGTAGATTCATCCTGCTCTCAACCATCTCTAATTTATAGAATTTGAGAGGTGAATTTATGGTTTTCATTGTCTGAGAAGGGAGACGGAGGCTTGTTGGAGATCATTAATGGAAAAAAAAAATTCATTGTCAATTTAAAGAGGAATACGTTGAACAAACCCAAACGAAAATATGTATATGAACAAAGTTGGGAGGTTAAGAGTTGAGAAAGAAACATGTTTTTGCAGACTTGTGAAAATCAACAGAGATTCCCGGCGTTGAAGGGTTGAAGAATGAGAACAATGAAAACCTAATCTATGAAACGGCAAAGTTTGGTCGACAAACTCATAAAATCTCAGAACTGCTTTTGCTGGGCCATATAAACAAACAGTATCCAACAGACTTATCGCTAACTCGGGCTTTTTATGAGACTTGGACCAAAATCATGTACCAAAATGAAAATCATATGTATTTATTTAATAATCAAACCAAACGTGATAACCAAACCAAAGTCAAAATATGGGACCCACAAGCTTTAAAAACTTGTCCACGTGGACATCCTCGGGAATGAGGAAACTGTGGCATTATAATATAGATAGATAGACTAGAACATTAGCATTATAATATAGATAGATAGACTAGAACCTCTGCTTTTTCAAAAAATTAAATAAAGATGACTTTACATATGATTTTATTTGACTCTGAACACATTTATATTCATACTGCACTGGAAAATAAAACAATTTATGACTCTGAAACTATTTAAAACTAAACTTTATTGTTTTAGTATCTAAAATATATTAAATGTCAAAAAGATATAACAAAATAACTAATGGAAAATATCCCAAAAAAATCTAAATGTTTTCTTCACAAAAAACACGTAAGGAGGAGAATGACTAAAAGATATTTTATTAAAGAGGTAAAAGACACTTATATCTCTATTTTATAAATTTAATAAATGTTAAATAAAAATATTTTTATTTAAAAAAACTATTCAATTCGAAATTTTTTTGATTTTTTTTAATTTAAAAAAAAATACATTTTGACATCCAAAAATTCTTTTTAAAACCATTTTTAAAAAAAAAATATTATTATAAATTTTAAATCTTAATTATATATATTAAAATCATAAACAACACCACTCCAAATTTAAACCTTTAGTCTATAGTAGTTAATCATATGAGTATAAATATTTTCTACCTTTATAATGAAACATATTTTGGTCATTTTGACCCTTGTATGCTAAATTGTGATTAAAAATTTATTAGAATTATCTTAGGAAATTTCTCAAAAACTAATTAAGTCTTTATTATAGTCCAATTTCTTATCTTTAATTATTTGAGTTCTCACTAAAACAATTTGTTAGATTCAATAAATGATTTAAATTTTTGTTTGGTTTTAGGATCATTACCGAATTTGTGGTTTTATAAATTGTATTCTCTTTTCTCTTATGTTTTGCTTTTCATTATATCGTTATTAGAAAATCATTATGGATTTATTTTAATATATCTTAAAACAATGGTGGTCAGTGGCGGATCTAGACACGATTTTAGCTGGGGGCACACTGCTACAAATAACAAAAACAATCTTGATTGGGGGCACTTTTTATACTTATTCAGTAAACTACAAACAATTTCATCAAATTAATCTAACTTATTCAAGAAAAAATAAAAAAATAGTAGGGGGCACGTGACCCCGTACCCGTACACCTACGTCCGCCCCTGATGGTGGTAAAAAAAGCAACTGTTACGCATGAGAATCATGTTATTTTTTTGTTAAAGGAGAATCATGTTATTACTTATTACCTTTGTTTCATGTGGCAAAGCGAATTCCAAATGAAAAAAAAAATCAAAAATATAATAACATTCTACAACATTTATTTATTTTGTATGGTTTTCCCGGTTCACTTCTTCGTTGGCTTTCATTGTGTGAACATTGAACAGCATATAGTATCAACGGAAACTCAACGACATTCGTATTAAAAAACCTTTTAGTTACTGAATGAAATTAGTCAGATAAACTATTAATGTGTTAGACAAAAGTCATTTCTTAGCTCATTATGGATGTTGATCAAGGGGAGTACATAGGCTCTAGCTCATGCATCTTTTCCACGTAGGATTCACTCTTTTGACGTGTACTTCTCAGACAGCTTGAAGCTTATAAAAGAAGCAAAGAGAAAAATTATCATTAATATGCACTTACTGATTAAAGTAGGAGGGATGGGTTGTTTTGTTTGACAGAAAAACACCGGGGTTTCTGGGTGAGTCGGTGAATATTGTCCCGGTAGTCCACCAGAGACAGCTAGAATTGTTAATTTGTTCATGCAAGGGTCCATTTAGGACTTTTAATGGTTAGAGGGGTTCAAGTCATGGTCAATTCAGGAGCTGCACTGGTTAAGTTCAAAGAAGAGATGAATTTGCTGAACTGAATCTTAATCAACTAACATCAATGTGTAAGAATATATACACAAGCAAGTGGTCCCCACTTAAAATAGCCTTTTTAACGTGGAAACACTAATTTGAGAAGGAACTTGGCTAAGTGATATACATTGAGTATTCACTCATGCAAATACTTGTTTTCCCCTCAGTCCATTTCGGATTCTCCATAGCTAACTTGAGAGACGGAGCTCTGTTCGGGTCCAAACTCTTGCTCAAAGAAACAAACAACCTTTTACCGGTCAAGGAAGAGTTAATCCGCTTGAACTTAACTGCCATGTAATGGTACGCAAGCTGACCCAAAGTAGGGTTACCGCAGTTGAAATGGTGACTACTGCCACGGGATTCTAGGTTCTGGAACAGAAAATGACTTCAGCACCGCATAGAAACTTGTGAATTCTGAGATTGTTAGGTTCTTATCAGTAGCTCTGAAGAAAAATGACATTCAATATGCTACTACATAAGATAAAAAGTCACAGAAAAAAAAGAGTAGAACTTAAAATAAGATATTCAATATACTATTACATCAGATAAAAAGTCACAGAAAAAAAAGAGTGGAACTTAAAATGATAATATATAGGAAAATAACTAATAACTTGGAGAAGAAATAAATTTGGGAAACTTGACGAAGGAACTATAGAGTCTCTCTCAGGCTTTAGAGTACCAATTGTGATGCCTTCAAATAGGCATAGCATTATGTGCACCTAGTTTGAGAACAGATCAAAAGCTTACAATGTCAAAGCCCAATCATTTTCTATGCAAGTACCTTTTCCAAATATTTGTTCCTTGTTCGGTTTACGGCCATGTCATTTTCTTCAGAGCTATGGAATTTGCGGTGCTTTAAGCTGAAAGTCTTACAACTTTATACAACACCTATTATAACGTA
>NC_027754.1:2644900-2657946 GCF_000695525.1 Brassica oleracea var. oleracea | reverse complement strand
ACGGTGGCTTAAGCAGAAGAAGCTGAACCAAACACATATGAGAAAAAAACTGATAATAGGAATTATATTTAAAATGGTGTGCAGCAACAGAAACCGTATACCTGAAAGCAGATATCCAAGGCTCCTTAAGACACCAAAGAGCACAATCAAATGCTTATAAAGCGCACAAGCATATTCGATGAATCTGAGCTGTAGTCTAAGGCTTAACGATAATACTCATTGAAAAAATCCAGCAGTGAGAAAGCCACATGATCATCATCTGTAACAAAACGTTATAGGATTCAGAGAAAAAATAGTTTCAGATTACATTTGCATGAATCAATTAGATTTAAAGCAAACAAAATTACATTTGACCAAGAATACGTCCTACTTTTATGCAGTCGATGTAGACAATCTGCGTTGAGATGGGTTTTAGAGTATGATGGGTTTCAGGAATGAGAGCACCGAAAGGAACAGAGCCATAATATGGAGTTTGAAGGTGGGGAGTTGGAAGAGTAGATAAACTTTAGATTTCTGCAAGAATTAAATGGTTCTTTATGAGTGCTAGTGGTGAGAATGTGGATCGGCGGAGACGATAACAAAATGGTTTTCTCATGAGAAGAAAGAAAAAAAGGGTGACGATTGCTTGTCATATTGTTGTAGCTACAGTTTAGTAAATTAAAGATCAATATTTAGTTTTTCTTTTTGCAAGAAAATATGACTTAGGTTTTAAAAATGACATGGCAACTCAGCAACATATGATTGGCTGATTTTATTTGATGATATGGATAGCTTAGAATTTGAGCATATCTCCCTTTTAGTATTGTTAGATTAGTAACAGCAATTCAATGAATGTTACAAAAAAAAAAGTAACAGCCATTCGTTCTTGGCTCGGCCTAGCACTTCCAGGGTTAGATTTTGGTGGCCAAATAAATCTGAGGGAGAGGATTTCCAAATTCCAAACCAACCCATTTTCACCACAAATCCTGCTGAAGCGGAATCATTTCTATGTAATTTTTCTTCGTCGACTATCTTTTCTCTGTAATTAAAATCTCATAATAAGTGCACTATCAGTTACAATTAAATATATATATATATATATATATATATATATGTATATATATATATATATGTATATATAATAAGTGCTAGGCCTAGGCGTTCGGGGCCTATGCTGGTTTCGGTTCATTTTATTAGGATTTTTGGTATTATGCTCATAAGTCCCATTTGGATTTTACTAATTATTGGATCGAGTTTAGTTCGGTTCCTTCCGGGGTCGTTTCGGATCGGATTGTAACCAATGTCTGAAATCGTCCAAAAATATATTTTTAAACCTGAAAGTTTGACAAAAAAAAATTCAAAATATATAAATTATTCACAAATCTAATTAAAAATTAGTTAAACTAACTAAAAATTATTCAAAATAACAAATAAAGCAAACTACAAATATCTATAGAATACTAAAAAATATCTAAATTATCTTGACATATATAAAAACGTTAACATATTTAACTAATTTCATATATCTTCCTAGTTCTAATTTTCGGTTCGGTTTGGAGTGTATTCAAACCCCAAAATACAAAGCTTATAAGTCCCGTTCGAATATTTCTACATAATGGTTCAGATCCGGTTCGAGTTCAGGTAGGTATTTTTGGTTTGGGGTAAATACGCCAAGACGTAGTAAGTGCACTGTTTTCTGTAGCGTTGCTTCACCATATCGTGAGCTTATACGCAAGAAATGCCAACTTTATTGCATGCATGCGTATACTTCGGTGACAGTAAAACTCCTTTTTCACTATCTGGTCTTGTTTTTGGGGACCATTTCCTCGTCCAATTATACCGTATAACAGTACAAACTTTATTGGTCAAACTCGAACCTCTATACAATTTGATTTTATAGCATTAGTCAATTATGTTTCTCTCCATGAGGTAAATAAATCTTCTGGAGTAACTAAAATTAAGTAACATTACTGGTTTCAGCTTCTTACAAAAAAAAAAGGATTTAAAATAAAAATTTGAGAAATTGCATTGAATTAAGGTATAATATAGCACTTCTGTATTTTATTTTACAGAGTGATTAACCAAATTTATTTGCAATTGAATGGGGTGCTATTTTCATACATAAAACAAACTAAATGAAAAATTACTCCCTCCAATTTAAAGTGTGTTCTGGAGTTTTAAGAAAACACTAGATTCTTTTTTTTTAGAAATTTAATTTTTATATTTGTGTTTTCTTTTGTAATTTTTTTTATGTTTTTATTTATAATCATATTTGTTATAAATCTTAATCAAAATCTATTTATAAAATAATAGCAATTTAAAAGTTAACCCGACATATGCTCGGTTCTTTGTAATCATATGTAGGGGATTTGCCAAATATGACTCACAACTTGATTTTAAACACAAACTTATACCCAAACTTGAATCAAATGCAAAACTAACCTAAAAGCCTTGTGAAATTACAGCCATCCCCTTGTGACTAAACAAAAAAACAGAAGCCATTTTTACGAATAAAGCCTCATTAAGTCGTCTGAGTCGTCTGAGATTCTAGAAGTCTTCTAGACGACTTCAAAGTAAGTCTTCTGGTGTAGTTGATCTTAAAAATAATTTATAAATGTTTTAAAAAATATTTTGATAAGCGAAAAATTAAAATCATGTAATTATAAACAGTTTTAAGTGATATTAATTAAAATATAACAAAATTGAATTGTTTTCAACATAGATGAGTGTATGTAGTGAATCATGGTATTCTTTGGTCTAGGGTTTGGCAACATATGTTGTAGTATTGTATGTATTGTTAGGGTTAGATTTTGGAAAGCTTGAATGTTTTTTTGAACAATTAAAATTTTACCTATACGTGTTTATTTTTGTGTATAGTAAACACTTTTGAAGTTTAATTTGATTTTACGAAGTGTTTAGTTAGTTAATAAAGTTTAGGGGTTATGTTTAGGGTCTAGACGACTTTCATAGAAGTCGTCTGGTGAATAATTTTAGATGGACGACTTACAGGGAAGTCGTCCATACCGGACCGAATCCTTTATTTTACCAATGTACTTTTAAACCTAACCGGATCATTTACCGGACATATAAATTCCATTTTTTCACTTTTTCACAATTTTCCAAAACCCTAGCGCCGTTTATCTCCAGAGGCGATTTCGAAGGCGATTATTTTCTCAGATTTCTCACCGCCGGTAATCTCGCGTATTCCGTCGTTCTCACCGCCGGTAATCTCTCCTCTTACGATGAATCTTGTTTCTCCTTCATGGCGTAGAGTTTTTAGTAGTTTAAACTGACCATCCGCTTCCTTTGTTTCAGATCTGAAACCGCGTCTCGTTGAACTCCGCCGCCGGTAAGTTATTTCTCTTGTCTTAAGGCGTTTAGCCGCCGTAAAACCCTAAAAATTGTAGTCTTGATTCTTCTTTTCCCGTCGATTTTTGCAGATCTGTAACCGATGGTGTCATTGGAGACCATATCTTCTCCGACTGTAAGCCATCCATCTTTTAAAGAAACAGTTTTTGTATTTATTCAGAAAGACTACTCAGACGACTTCCTGGAAGTCTTCCATAGTGTAAGACTTCGTTGAAGACTTCCTGGAAGTCTTCTAGAGTGTAAGACTTCGTAAAAGACTTCTTGGAAGTCTTCCAGACGACCCAAGTCGTCGTTGGAAGTCGTCCAGAGTGTAAGACTTTGTAGAAGACTTCCTGGAAGTCGTCTCAGTAGTCTTCTCACTAAAATTTACATGCAAGTCTTCCAATATTTGTATTTAGAATAGTGCGCTTGTTAGGTGTTTGAGATGCTTGTTTTTGATTGTTTTGCAGGCCGGAAAATGGATTTACCAGCACTCCCGCAGCGGATGTATACATTAGGGGAAGAGCCCCCTACACTGAAGAGCATTTCTTATCACACTGATGACTCGAAGCTATTTACTGCACTAAGGCGAGCTCTAAACGCTGACAAATCTGAGGACTGAAGGAGTCGAAGTTGGGAGTGTTCATCAAGTTCAAGGAGCTGAATTTTAGTTAGGCTTCAAGGCTGGTTCATTATATGCTCAGTTTCCAGCTTAACATCAAGAAGAAGTTTGAGCTCTGGAGTCTTGTTGGTCCACAACCGGTGAGGTTTTCACTGTTGGAGTTTGAACACCTCACTGGTCTGAACTGCGATTACATCGAGGACATAGAAAATCCAAGGGTTGAGGTTACGAAGGAGATGGCTGCTTTCTGGGAGATGATGGGTGTTGATGTCGATGCTGGGCCAACTACTGAGCATATAAAAGCATCATTTGGGAGATGCGAGGAGTGGTCTCGGGAAGATCGCATGCGGCTCGGTTACCTTGCCATCTTCACTGGATTCATTGAAGGGAGAAAGTACTCAACCGCTATACGGGCTAGTCTTGCAAGGCCAGTGATGGATTTAGAAAGATTTGAGAATTATCCTTGGGGGAGAGTGGCGTTTAAGGTGCTGATGGAGTCTGTGAAGGGTGTAAATTTGGATTCAAATTCATACACTGTTGATGGGTTTGTTCAATTTCTCCAGGTGTGGGCGTACTTTGCTCTGCCAGAATTTGGTGCTAATTTTGGGCATCCCTTACCAGACAGACCATCTCCGCTGTTGCTGGCTTACAATGGTGGGAAAGAACACAAATTTTTTAAAGAGGTCATTAGCTAACAGGTATTTAAACTTCACTCCCTAAGACTTCACAGAAGACTTAAAGTAAGTCGTCTGGTAAGTCTTCCAGAGAAGACCCCGCAGAAGACTTAATGTTATGTCATCTGGGCGACTTTACTTTAAGTCTTCTGCGAAGTCTTCTCTGGAAGACTTACCAGACGACTTACTTTGAAGTCTTCTGTGAAGTCTTTTCTGGATGATTTCAGTCTTTGTTATCTGAGTTGATATCTTTTATTTTTGCAGACTAGCGTGATCAACTTCGTCCACAAGGACTATGCTGAGATGTTTCCACGATGGGACTTTGATGTGGAGGACCCGGCCGCGGAGAACATAATTAAAGTCACGTTTAATGCGAAAGCTAATTGGAAGTAGACCATGGATTGCTGGGAAGTCACTGGTACTAACCCGAGAGTGAAGAAGGAAGTGAGTGCAGCGGAGATAGAGAGTGGTGTGAAGGAAGAAAGTGCAAGACCTCGGAAGAAAGCTCGTAAAGAGGCTTTTGTTGAGGCTAGTAAAGTGCCTTCTGCAGGGTTTTCAAAGTCAGATGCTTCTACGTCTGTTGGTGGGATGACCAAGGAGCAGATTGAAAAAAGCTTCAAGGACATAGCTGATGTCATGAGGGATGGGTTTGGGATGTGCCTGAAGGAGATCAAGTTGCTGGGGGATAGGATGGAAGCTGTGGAGAAGAAGGTGGGAATCACCAAAAAGGGACTGCATCTAATGAACTTCAAATCACAACTTCAAATCCGGAAAAGCGTGGGCACGAACCCGGGGTTAGTACCAAAACCTCTCCCAAAATCACAGAGAAGAGATTGACTAGGCAAAGTGTTAGGTCTAAGGAATGATGTGCTTTGTTTCTTGTGTGTGCTTGGACGAATCATTGTATGTCGGAACATGTGTGTTTGTTTCTAGTGTGCTTTGATCATTGCTTATGTATGGATATTTTTTGATGTGTGATTTGGATATTTGGTTAATATTTTATAAACACATTTTGTACATCAAAATTGCAGAGTGAAAGTGTGAATGGGGCGAAAGCAGGACAAAATGACCCCCAGGAACCGAGTTCCTCGAAAGACCTGAGTCTTGTGATAGCAAATGAGCCCGAGGAGAAACCTCCAGAACAGAGTGGTGAACCTAGCCTTCTTGTATTGGACAAAGAAGTACCCACTGATTCAGATTTACAGAAGGGGGAAACTAGAAGGCAAAAAAAGAGGAATGCTGCTATGGTACATGTCCGTGGAAAGAGTGAGCGAGCAAGGAAACTTGCTGCCTCACAGCAAACTCCTTTTAATGGAAACAACACTGCCAAAGTGATCATTCCAAACAAAAGGGTTGGCCAAGGCTATGATCTTTTTGCACCCTTTGACAAGAAGATGTCGAAGCTGCTCACTGACTAGGTGAAACTTGATCCGTAAGTGAGAATGTCCCATAATAGCTTCCTTTATTATACAAAAATATCCTGCTTATCTACATTTTGTGTTTGCAGTTATTTTAAAACACCTATGGCCAAAAAACCACGTAGATGTCCAAGTCGGTTTTATTTCACCCTCCGAACCCCCTTAGAATGGCTGAACGACGGCGTAAGTCTCCTGCTATGTCTTCTAGTTTCCCCCTTACCAGTAGTTATGTCTTCTCTAGAAGACTTAACAGACGACTTACCAATTAGTCTTCTGTTAAGTCTTCTAGAGAAGATTTATCAGACGACTTACGCTTAAGTCGTCTGGTAAGTCTTTTCTAGAAGACTTAACAGAAGACTCTAGAAGACACAGTATCTCTTACTTGTATTGTTTTATATGCAGCATATGAATGCTTTTATTAATGTACTGAAGCAACGGTACCAAGATAATCCACATCATTTTAGGAGCGAGAGACTGTGCTTTCTTGATCATGTATTTCTCGTCAGTGGTCCCACCATTACCCGGAATTTAAGAGCGACGAGGGCGACATCAACGGCTTAGGAAGAAGACTCCCTGGTGGGGCGTGGAATTATTCGATGAAATGTCTTTTGTATGACAGATTAGGAAGGTGATGTTGTTGTAACAGGGTCAGGATAGGATGTAGTTTTTTGTAACCTATCCTCGTACCAAACTATCATTTCGTAGGAAATTAGTTTGGTAGTGTTGTAACCTTTTGGATAATCTAATCTAATGGTCTAATCTAATGGTGGAGTTGTTGTCTTTTTAAGTTGCAATTAAGTTCATAACACAGATTCATAACACAAAGTCATAACAGAAGCCGATTCATAACACAAAGTCATAACAGAAGCCGATTCATAACACAAAGTCATAACAGAAGCCGATTCATAACACAAAGTCATAACAGAAGCCGATTCATAACACAAAGTCATAACAGAAGCCGATTCATAACACAAAGTCATAACAGAAGCCGATTCATAACACAAAGTCATAACAGAAGCCGATTCATAACACAAAGTCATAACAGAAGCCGATTCATAACACAAAGTCATAACAGAAGCCGATTCATAACACAAAGTCATAACAGAAGCCGATTCATAACACAAAGTCATAACAGAAGCCGATTCATAACACAAAGTCATAACAGAAGCCGATTCATAACACAAAGTCATAACAGAAGCCGATTCATAACACAAAGTCATAACAGAAGCAGATAAATTGCAATACAGAGAAGTTCATAACACAAAGTCATAACAGATACGCAGATAGATAGTCTTCTGGACGACTAATCAGAAGGTCGTCTAGGAGTTAAGTCTTCTGGACGACTTACTAGAAGGTCGTCCAGACGTTAAGTCATCTGGACGACTAAACCCCATCATCCTCCTCCCCATCATGATTTTCATCTTCAGCCATATCTTCATCATCTTCATCCCCTTCATCACCTTTATTCCCTTCATAAGCTTCATCCCATTCATCATCCTCTTCCCCTTCCTCTGAAACAGCTCTCATCTTGCTAAGGCTTGATACACAAAGACGTACTTCATGCGTTTTAGCTATCTCAAGCAAGTTCTGAACTTGTTTATCACTTGTAACATGAATAGGAGGGGTGTCTGGAGCCATCCGTTGTATCATTGCCTCTGGTAATGAGTACGCTAACTGCACAGACTCTGTGTTCATGTCCATGTTATAATCTTCTTGAGCCACTGCAACAAGTTCAGCATGTGTCGAACCTTCACTCAAAAAGAACAGTCTCGCTCCTTTGAACTTATCAACCACAAAATTCCAACAGCCATCTTTCAACAACCATTCTCCATACACTGCATGTAACTGGCGATCCATCTGAAAAAAAAAAAACAAAACACATTAGCAAACATAGAACATGTATGAGTTAAAAGCATATTAGCTATAAACTTTAATTAACATGAATGTTGGTAACCTAATAAATATTGTCTTGTGGACGACTTCCGTGTAAGTCGTCTAGAGTAAATTAAATATTTAAGTTTTATTTTTCAATTGCAAAACTAACCTGAGACGACTTCCATGTAAGTCGTCTCGTTATAATAAAATATTGAATTTTTGATTTTCTACTGGACGACTTCCAAGTAAGTCGTCCAGGAAAAGTCAAATTTCTGACACAATCCGGTCAATTGCAAAACTAACTTGTTTATCCCAGATGACTTCCGTGGAAACTGATTTAAAAAATGGACGACTGGGTTTCTCGAGATTTTTTTTTAAACAAAAAAAAATGGACGACTTCAATATAAGCCATCTCTAGAAACAGATTTAAAAGTCAATTGCAAAATTAACCTCTCCTTTGACCAGACGACTTCCAGGGAAGTCGTCGACGCGAAGAAGACTTACCCAGAAGTCTTCTTCGCGAACAGATCTGGATAAAAACTCGATTTCATACCATAAATTAGTGAGATAATTTCTTTGGCACACAGAAGTCTTCTCCAAGCACACAGAAGCTCAAACGAAAGTGACCCACCAAGAATCGTGACCTTCAATGCCTTTATGAACCATAAAAATTTTAGAATCTTGGGTTTTTTGGGATGAATATGGAGAGAAAGTAAAGAGATGTTGTTTTAGTTCATAAGAATTGAGAAAAGAGGAAGTGTAAATCGATTTTAGGTGCATAAAGAGCTTCAAATTGGTTGTTCATCGTGGTTGGTGTATTGATGGAAATGGCAATCTTGTAAATATTTGAAGATGATGAGGTTAATAGAGTAAAAAGCCCATTTTCGAAAGAAAGAAAAAATTAATGGCATTTTCATGAATAATTTGAACTTGTGGGGTGAATAGGGAAAATGAAAATTCCAAAAAATCATAAGTTAGTTTTGTGGTTGACATTAAGTTGTGGGTCATTTTTGCAAAAAACTCATCATATGTTTGTATACCCATTTTCTGTAATCATATTTGTATGTTCTAGATCTTGACCTGCAAGTATAATGTTGGTTTCTAATTTTTTTTTGTTTCTGTAAATAAGCAACATTTTCTGTATTTTTTCTTATATGTTAAACAAATTTAATTTGTATTGTGTATAATATTTTTTAAAATTATTAGTAAGAGTTTTTTGTGATTGTATTTAATATGTGATGTTGCATAACTATATAATTGTTTCTTAGCTATTTCACACATTAATTTTATATTTTATTCCTAAACAGTGGCTATTTTTTTTAAATAACAAAGTATAGTTTCAATTTTGTTTAGTAATGAAATAGTAAACGTGGAAACTGTTTTTGGCAGATACGGTTATAACATGGTGGTTAGTGTTTAAATAAAATTAGACACAATTATATAAAGAGAATAATGAGTGGATCCTTAAATAAAAAGAAAATACGGTTGGACATAATATTTATCAATTGATCATGATCATGTTTAAATAGAATATATATTATATTATATATTTTATGTTTAATTTCTAAATAACCAAATGTCCTAAAATTCTATTTATAAACTGAATTACCCGAAAAACTTAATTATCCAAATATGTTTATCCGAAAATTTAAAAATTATAAGAATTATATAATTTTTTTCTTTAAACAATCCAAATTAAACTGAAAAACTGAATTATCTGATGCTTTTACCTATATTATCCAAAATTTTCCAAAAAATCAAACCAAGACCAATTAAACCCATTTTTCTTGGATATTAGTCGATTCTCAACTTTACTACCAGAACCGAACTTAACCCAATAACTGAACCAAATTAAATCAAACTTTGTAAATATCCAAACGGCTCCTATATTTCTAGAACAAAAAAAAAAAACAAAAAGTAAAATAACAAAACTAAAAATGAATGTCGAGTAATAGTGTATCTACATTTAAATGGTGCTAAGAAAACATTCTATTTGTCCAAATTATTTAAATTATTTACATATGTGGTTTATACATGAATTTAGATATAAAAATTGTTTTCATATTTGACCCATATCTACGGTCAAACCGGTAAACTGGTGACTCATTATAATTATGTTAGATTTAATGAAAAAAAACATTAGTCAAAGGAAATCTCGATAAACTAAAAATGTGCCATTAATCTGTGATCTGATCCAAAAAATCTGATTATATTTCTAGAAAATGATTAAAGATTTCATATATTTTTCATAGTACATAAAATTAAATAAACTATTTAATATTCTACAACTAAATTTTATCTTTTATAAATATAAAATATATAATAATCTACATAAAATAATATGTTTACATAACTAAACCAGTTTTACATTGACTTTTTCTTATTTTTAATAATTTTAAGTTGAAACGGATTAATACATATTTTGTATTGGTTAATTATTGTTAGTGATTTTACAATAAAACTGAGTTAACATGTTTGTTTAAATAGTTTCCTATTTGATGAATATTTTGCATGTTTCTTGAAATAACCTGCAAAAATCTGTTATCATTAGTAAACCCTTGCTCAAAAAAAAAAATTTCTTATCACAAAATTTTCCATGTTTGATGTAAGCTTAATAAAATTTTAAGGAAATTATTTATTAGTATAGTTTATGACAGCTAATTTTCTTTCCAATAAAAGGCTAAAAAAAAATTATCCTCTTTAAATAACATCGTATTGGGATTTAAAATATGACGACGTCGTTCTAAAATCATATCATCATCTTCATTGTTGTAATTAAAGTGTTCTTTATTGTGTAGTTTTCTGGGTTTACTCAACCGTAGAATCAAAAATCACAATTGAATGAAAACAAATCTGGAAATTTGAATAGGTGATGAACATGAAAAAAAGCCTTTCTGAGTTGTTGAAATAACTCTGTTATTTAGAACAACCAGCAAGAGAAAGAGGATGAGATTATATTTACAAACTAATATTTTGTATTTTAATATTAACCAAACAATGTTTTGTTCATCAAAACCAGTGAATTTAATTATACACGTTAAGTTATAGTATCAAAGCCATTAGACAGTTTTTATTTTTTCGCTATCGAGAGAAGGGGATCTCGATTCTTTAGAAATTAAAGTGGAGGTTACTCAATAAGTATTCAACGGAAAAAGTAGTTACAGTTATATATAATAGGATAAATATATTTAAAGATATTGTTATATAAGGAGAATAATAAATAACTCCTTAAATAAAAGGGAATAAATAAATTGACCAAACATATATCAACATCTCATATTTCTGTTTTAATAGAATAGCTATTAATTTTTGAGTAAAAATGCATTATTTTCTATTGGTTATTTTCACAATTTTAGCCAATCAAAATCTGACAAACACTATTAATTTTTTCAAATTTTATAGTTTTCTATTATTATCTAATAAAATGCTTTGAAAATATAAAAACTTATTTTTTGAAGCAACTTTTTTCTAAATCATATATCATTTTCAAAAGGAGAGAATATTAAATTGGTGTAGTTAATCAGCTAAGTCGTGTATCTCATTACCAACAACAAAGTGATATCTCATTACCAACTACTTTGTCTCAAATTGATTGTTAAATTTGATTGTTAAATTTAACTAAAAAAAAAGACCTTGCATCGAGTGTTTTTGAAAGCTAAGAACAACAACAATTTAAATCTATATTATAGTCTTCAAAACTCAAAAAACTTCAAACTTTGTCACAATCTTCACTCATAAGGCTATCTAGTCTCAAACCAAAAAGCCATCCCTTCTTTATACTCTTTATCTCCCCTTCTTTGAATTAGTGTGAAATGATTTCTCATATTTTACAAGTCTCTTGATCATAATTTCTGCAGGAACTGCAACTTCTCCATGCCTCCTTCTGTTCCATTCTCTCCAAACGGTATGTTCTCTCCAAAGTGCTTTAGTTCGATTATGTTTGATTTTGTTTTCTCTTTGAACCTACGTCTTGGGATCTCCAGTCATGATAGGTAGGGTTGCAATCAAGCATCCTCATTCGTTATAGGATTTAAATCCATTCTTTTTGATGATTTCTCGTGGCAAACCTTTAGTAAATGGATCCGCTAGGTTGTCAGCCGATTTGAAGTAGTTTATTGTGATTACACCAGTTGAGATAAGTTGTCTAATGGTTTTATGTCGTCTTCTGATGTGACGAGATTTTCCATTGTAGAGATTATTCTGAGCCCGAGCTATTGCTGATTGACTATCACAATGTATGCGTATAGCTGGCACAGGTTTCTCCCACATAGGAATATCTTCTAAAAAATTTCTAAGCCGTTCAACTTCTTCTGCAGCTTTGTCTAAGGCTATGAACTCAGTTTCCATGGTGGATCTGGCTAACACTGTTTGTTTGATAGATTTTCATGATATTGCTGCTCCTCCTAGTGTAATGACATATCCACTTTTGGATTTTGAGTTTTTAGAATCTGATATCCAGTTAGCATCACTGTATCCTTCTAAAACTGATGGTTCTTTACCATAGTGAAGCTCAAAATCTTTGGTGTAGCGCAAGTAATTGAGTACTCTCATTATAGCTTTCCAGAGTGTATGACATGGATTACTTATATATCGACTAAGTACGTTTACTGCATGCGCCAGATCCGGTCTAGTACAATTGGTCAAGTACATGAGACTTCCGATCACACGTGCATACTCGTTTTGTGAAACCGCTTCACCTGAATTCTTTGTCAAGTGCATTTGGGGATCTAACGGAGTTTTTGCTGTACTATTAGAGTAATTTTTAAATATCTCTAATATTGTTTGAGCATAATGAGATTGGGTTAAGATAATTCCGTTTGAATTTCTTGTGACTTTAACCCCGAGAATTATATCTACTAATACCAAGTCTTTCATCTCAAATTTCTCTTTGAGCATGTTCTTTGTTTGATTGATAATGTCTTTATTGCTTCCAATAATGAGCATATCATCTAGATATAGCAAAACATACGCATTTTTAATAGTTTTGTAGTATATGCATTTCTCACATTCATTAATTTTGAAACCATTTGACATCATTGTATTGTCAAATTTTTCGTGCCATTGTTTAGGAGCTTGTTTAAGCCCATAAAATGACTTTACAAGTCGGCACATACTTTGTCTTCCTGTCCA